>NC_031771.1:51429515-51623330 GCF_001522545.3 Parus major
CTGAAGCAGTTGGGAAAGCCTAGCCAGCATGCTGGACTATCTGTTAATTAAAGGGATTTTGTGTGAACTGCTGCATCCCAGCTTTGACTCTAAACTAGAAATGCATACATATACATATATATATATATATATATATATGTATTTGTATAATAGAAATATATCAATACTCTTTAAAATATAAATTAAAATACCATTATAGAATTGAAAATAAATCATCATGATCTTTTGATTCATTCTTAATAGTATATCTGAAATATTCCTTGAGATCTCTTTAGTAGGCATTGGTTCAGACCCTAAACAGGGCAATGTCAATGATTTCTGGGTTGGGTGTTTGTTTTTGGTTTTTGTATTTTTTTTTTTGTTTGTTTGGGTTCGTTTTTTGTCTGTTTTTTTTAGCCTTTCTTTGTATATTATTATGATGATGCTACTAATACTAATAGTAACAATAATTACAAGAACAGGAGTAGTAACAACTGTTAATCTAGGATAGCCTTTAAAATAGCTCCCTTGCACATTTAAAAATTCTATATATAAATTAGTCTGAGATTTTTATGCCATCATAATTATTTTTTATTAATTTTAAACACAATTCTAGTTGTATAAATCAGTTTTGTTTAGTATTCACTGCAGATAAGGAAAGATATTTCCAGAGGTTGTAAGGTGCAAAAAAATTAGCAGTTCTTAACAGAAACATAAATGTTATCTAGTGTTTTTGATACAATTAGAACGTATCAGCAAAAAATCCTAGCCGTGGATTTGTTACCCATTTAATATAATTCATTACAAGCACTGCCTGATGAATTAGCAGTTTGAAATTTATTTATGCTGAACCTTTGTAGTATTAACATTTTTGTTTTATAATTACGAGGAAAAGGAACATAACCTTTTCCTAATATATAGAAAAGAGATGTGATGTTTCAGAAAAAAAAAATAAATCACTGTTTCTACTTTTCTCTGCCGTTTGCCTTGCTCTCAGTTCTTCAGCTAATACTGATGCACAGTGACACATAGTGAAAGTACCAAGACTGCAGCAGAACTCTGTGATTCGGTGTTGGGAATACAATATGGTCTTGTGGCACATTCTGTAAAGACTGAAGGAGCTTATGGATCCTTGCAGGTTTCTGGGATCTTCATTAGTACAAAATTAACAAATGCCTTCATACTTTCTACTTCTAAATGTTGACACAGACAAATAATGCCTGATTTTAAACCACTCTGAACAGCAATGGCTACCTGTCTTTGTTTTGCAGAACCATCTTTAGCATGGCAGTTCTCAGTGGGAGAAATTAAGTATATTAGGATACAAGGGTTTTATATTTTGTTCTACCTGTGAAAGCTACCAGGTACATGCTGTTGTTCTGTGTTGATCCTGATGCTGAAGAAACATCAAAGATTCCCCCTCCCCCACCTTTGGATTTCTGGTATCTCTTTACACTTTAAATTCCCATTAATAGTTACAGGAGTTGCCATGTAAATCCCCAAACAACCTACTTGTAGTTGTGCTATTTGTGTGCCTATTTAAAGGGCAGCTCCCTTTCCCAGCTCCATCCAGCCTTTGGTCTGCCAAGATATGCACAAGTGTGTAACAGAGCTGTTGTGGACAATCAGGAATCAAAAGCTGGCCATGAAATACTATAGAGTTGCTATTCTGTCTCAAGCAGAAGGAAATAAAAAAAAAGGGTTTTTTTGTTTTTTAACACTCCTAAGTCCTGAAAATCAGAACACTGGAAAGGTTTTCCTCGTAGCAGATGGGCTTTTTTTTGTCTTTTCTTGGCAAAGTACCACCTCCCCATCCCAAAATTATTGAAAAGCATTCAGCACCAAACAATGAAGTGAGTAGCTTCATAAGAAGAATGGGTTTTGTCTGGATAAAATGTGAGTTGAAAAGAGAGATTTCTGATCAATAACTCTACTTCTACAAAAGGATGACTTTCTATGAACACATTTTTAATAGGCTTTAAAAAAACAACACCCTGGAGGCACCCGTCACAGCAATGGAAAGCAGCTGCAGCTTCCAACTGATGTTAAAAGACATCTTTGCCTCGTCTCACCTGGGTGCCATATGAGGTCCTGGAAATATCTACAGGTGCCTCATCCTCCACTCCCACCTACCCTCTGCATTTTGGGAGCCCCTGCAGAGTCAGACTGTGTGTCATGAGTAAGGTCTGAAATTGAGAAGAGCATTTAATTTAAGTATGTGAATAATCCTATTGAAGTAATTCTAAGTAATCATATGCTCAAAATTAAGTGTGCTTAAAAGCTTTGCCAGGCTGGGGCATGGCCTGTCCCACTCCTTCAGACACTATACAAAATCAGATCTGTTGTCAAGAGATGTACCACATCCAGCAGGATTGCTTCCTGTGCCTTCTGAACTTGAATCTTGTCAGCTAATTTTTGTTGTATTTCATGCCATGTGAAATACCCGAAAATATTGAAGAGAAGGTTCTCAAGAGATCAAATATTAAAAAAGTGTGAATGATGCAAGGGAAAATTTCAAATATGACTCAAGTGATAAAAAAGTAATTAAAGAAATTATTAATACTAAAACCAAATATGTTTTGTGTTATGCAAGCATATGCCTGGGATTTGCCTATTACCAAAACTGCAATACACAGAAACAGTGAAAAATCCCTGTACATTACAAAACTGCTAGAGTGACAAATTTAAACATGCTTTTATTTTTTTCCCATCAACTTTCAGTATAGCCGGTTTGTTCTAAAGGCCATCCCTTTCCTGTTTTAATGTCTTGTGTTCCTTAGTTTTGTTTTTGATTGTGGCTTTTGAGAAAGTAAATGTCCTGGATACAGTTTGACAGAAGATACTATCACAGAGGTAATATATGTTACATTTAGAAGCTGATAAAATGGATTTGGATTGCCCTTGCTCTGCTGCAGTGTTGATGATGTTTCAAAAATTTAATATAAAGGGACTTTATATCTTTTTATAATTTTAGCTATTTAAGACCACTATCAAAACCTGGTTTTGAATCAGTGTATAGGTGTCAGAAACATGTGTGATACTAACTCTCTCTTGTCTGTACGGCAAGAGAAATAGGTGTTATACCATAGTTTGTGACCTATACTTGATATTTTTGAAATGCTATTATTTGCCCAGTTAATTCAGTTTTAACTGTCTATTCAATTTCAAAATATAAGTGAGTTCTGTTTACCCAATTTCTTACTGGGTGAATGTTGTGGTTTATGCCAAATATATTTATGGTTTAAAAGGACGATGGTTCAGCAAACTTACTGCATAATAATCCAGACTTCATTGTTATACTGTAAGTGGTTAAAGCCAAGCGTACATGAATATATAATGTGTTCCTCCAGTTTTGTAGCATAGCAATACATTATACTGTTGAGCTACTAAGACATTTATTCCAAAGGAAATGCAGAGAGTGATTTAGAAATGCCAATAACAATAATGCAATTACAGTTGCAAAACATCTTAGTTGACCAAACAAATCTTTTCTAAATGCACCTAGAATATTTCTTTAGCACATTTAATTAAGTATATATTCAGCATATTTAGTTTAGGACCCAATTAAGCACCAGAAGCATAGTGGTATAAAATACAGCACTTGCCTTCCAGGCACTCCGGCTTAAATTCAGCAACAGTTGCCTTTGAAGCTGTAATGCTGCTGCAGAGATGGGACAGACAATGCACACACAAGAGGCCATATTGCAAAGTGGCACTGGTATCTACAGTAATTATAGCAATCATTCAGATGTTCTAGCAGTCGATACCGCTGAACTTTAGACGGGTTGCAGCTCTTAATTTATTAATGCAATATTTTTTCTTTATGAATTTCTCACATCAATCTCTTCCTTGTACGTGTGCAATTAGTTGTGTTAGAGTCTTCAACTTTTTAGGAATGGATCCTAGTGCAGTATTTACAACCATCTTTGCATCTCTGGTTTGTATATCAATGTGTCAAAATGTCTCAGAGGCAAGGAGCAGAACACATGCAGCAAAAGTGACAGAGACATGAAGTTACATCGCTACAAACATTAAATCATGATGCTGAAGAAGCAGAAGACTTTGACAATAAGGTCTAAACAGAAGGACATTTTGACCTACAACATAACACCAGATTAATGACTTGCTGATACTAAGTGGCCCTATTTCCAGTGGCTGATAAAAAGCTGCTGTTGATGTTTGTCCAGCTCCTGTCCTATACGGTGTGGGTGCCAGGCAGGACGAGGCAGGAAGCAGTGCCCAGTATGCATGCCAGAAGTGACTCTCACTTGGGTGGACAAGGAGCAACTTCCAGTGGGGGTCCACACTCACAGGCATTGCCAACTACCAGGCAATGTTCATATGTTCCTGCTGGTACTTTCCAAGCCACTTGCACATATGCTAGGAAATCACTTGTCTCCTCCTATAAAGAAAGGCAGCATTGCTTGTGCCTGGTTGCGTGTTTCTGTCTGGCTCCCTTCGCTCACAGTCCCGTAGAGCGGCTCCTTGAGCACAGGGGTTGTCATAGCTTCATCTTCCCCTTGCATTGTTGTGGCTAGTAAAGCTATCAGCTTCTTTGTGCTGTCCTTGGTGTGGTGTAAAGCTTTTTATCAGGGTTAGAGCAGCAAGGTGTCTTTGTGGTGAGTGGTGCCTATGGAAGTCCCCTCTAGAACTGCTGGGAGAGCTGTGCTTGGGTTCTGGAGTGGGTGCCAGCACTGGGTGTGGTGTAACTAACGGCAGTGGCTCTGCCATAGAAACAGAGTGATGAGATCTCGTATGACTACCTTAATTGATGTGGTTTTTCAGGATGGGCATATGGTACATCTTTCTGAGATGTTTTTTTCATTGTTGACTGATGGTTTCTGTTACAGCAGCTTGTCCTTAAACTCTGGTGTATGTTTGAGGTTTAGGTTAGGCAAACAATGGAAAAATGCTAGAAGGGAAAACATCTGAATGTCTCATAAAGGGTTTCTTGCCCTTGAAAAATGTATAGGCTGTCATTTAACCTTGTGGCACCATTTCAAGCTGTCAATGAGACGCTGAATATTTGAGACTTGTGAAGTATGATATGGAGTAACAAAATGGTATCTGCTCATTCAAAATTATGAGTATTGGATTAATCTCTTGAAGTATGTTGATAACAGATGGAATAAAAGATCATATGGCATAGATCACATAGGGTAAGGTTAACCCCAATGTCCTGCTCAGTGTCCGTTTTCTTGTTTAATGCCACTGCTAATTAACTGGCACAAGTGTTTGCAGCCGTATGTGGGATGTTGTTGAAATCCTGCTGACTTTTGGCATACCTTGATACAATTCCTACCTGTATGGTACTGCCTGGTTTAGTTTACTTTAGTTTTGCACTTGGGGCCCTTAGTAATAGGCTCTTCTCATGTACTTGCAAGTGAGAGAGGTTCAGTTGCCTGATCAGGAAGTTGGTGAGCTGCTCTGCTTTTTAGGCTCTGTGTTTGCTTCTCTTGCAGCAGCAGAACAGGTCGGATCAAACTGAAAAAGATACAGCTACTAACATAGAGATGCTGGTCTTCTCCCAAAGTTTGCTTTTACATTTTGCACTTCATACAAAATATATCAGGGCTTGAAATAGGAACTGTAGCACAGAGCCCTTACTTTGTTATAAACAGGGGGATGATATTTCATGGGAACACAGCTGTGGTTTAAGTTTAGTAGATTGCACTGTAAACTTTTTTCTCTGTAATTTCATTTAGGTTCAGGGTATAATGATGGGGTTTTTTTCTTGCTAAGCAAAGGAAAAGCTTCCTGTCTTTGTTTGTCTAAATACTTGTGTTTTAATATATTTACGTCTTTATTTTGAGTCAGTAAATGCCAAATACATTTATGAGTCTGTGTATTCAAGAATAACAGGAACATCCCAGAGATCTGGTCCCACGTCTCTTCTGCTTATGCTATTTCCATGGCTTATTTAGTGATGTGACCCCATCAAAAATACTATGTACAATTCAGGTCGTTTGTGTGCACAAATGATAAATTCAGTTTAGAATGGGTACCAAGAAGATCAGAGGGATGGAGAGTCTGTCTTGTGAGGGAAGACTTAAAGAGCTTGGCTCAGATAGCCTAGCAAAACAAAGGCAGAGAGAGGATCTGATTGCTTACCATAAATACTTCAGAAGGATAAACACCACGGAGGGAAAGGACTGTTCAAGCTACAAAACAATGTTGCCAGAAGAATAAAAGGATATAAACTAGCCATGAGTGAAGGCAGGTTGAAAACTGTAGAAAGTTCAAACCATGAACAGTCAAGTTCTGGAAGGGCTTGCTGCTGATGGTAGCAGGGGATTTTTCTTCTGGAAGCTGGTGATTGCTTTCCAAGAGGGAATGCATCACATTGTAGCCTGTGACACCAGGGGCCTGGATTTTATGACCAAGAAGATAATTTTCATTCCTGAATCCCTGTTGCCCTATTTAGTGCAAGGTTTGTCTTGTACAGATATGCTGGCAGGGCTCCTTTCCCCCTCTTCCATCTAAGAGGGGTAGATACCAGGCTATGATATGCTTTTCTCTCTGAGCATTGTACTGCTGAGATTAGAATCAGGACTTAATTGAAGATACAAGAATACGTAACACTGTGATCTTTCAGAGGATGTTTTATTTTCATCTCTATTTCCTTTCTCACACACATGTGATGCAGGGAGATGTTACTCCTTTGTATGCCAATGTTACTTTTCTGTCAGCTTTTTGGCATGCAAAATTAGGAAAGAAATTGTCCTGGTGTTCAACTATAGACCCAGGGACTGGGAAATTCTCCTGCTCTCTACATGCAGCAGTACAAGGCTATTCTTCAACCTGAAGGAGCTATAGAAGGCAACACATTATGTTGGCAATTGTTGCAGTGAATGCTGCATCGTCTGGCAAGAGGCTCAGCTTGATGTGGACAAAAAGTGAATTTCTCCTTTGTGCCTACATCCTTAGCTCCCTTGTGATGAAAATAGAACCTGCTTTAATCTTCCCGAGGCTGACGGAAAGATATCTTGCAGACTGCAAGTCAGCAGTTGCCCACACAATTGTTTGGCAAAATCTATTTTTAAAAGTCCATAAATTCCCCAACTAGACAAACCGGGATCTAACAAAAAAACATCGTCACTAATGTACTATCCTTTTAAAGAAAGACAATATTCTCTCCTCCCATCCTTTTCTCTTGTGGAAGACCTGCCTATTTTAAAATGCGAGTGCCCAGCGCCTCCGAGGAGCGCATCAGGCCAGATGCTGCCCCTGCTCTCTTGCTTTGGTGGTGGTTTGCAGCCCGCATTGATGGCCATGGGCTGGAGACACTCGGTGTGCCGTGGAGGGTGAGGGAGCGGGTGGCAGGGGACGAGATCCCTGCAGCGACACCTCGGCACATCTCATGCGAGCAGCCTTCTCGGGCGTGCGTCAGCAGGGCTGGAAACACAAACTGGGAAATCAGGTTAAGCCTCTTCACGGTTGTCGTTGCTCTGCGCATACCCTTCTTTCCTGCTCACTGGAGTGCGCTGCGTGGGAAGCTTTAGCTGACTGTGGAGTCCCCCTCACAATTTTTTTCACTTATTAAAGTTGCAGACTCAAAATGAGTTAAAATTGCCTGTTCTTACCACTGCTCAAAAACCTGGCAGATGTAAGGACATACTGTGCACATGAGTCACCTACACTAAACACCTCCTGAAAATATAGCCCCGGGCTTTGATCTACAGGCTTGTATTATTTTTCCTATATTTTAAAAAATTCACAAGTGGTTTTCAGGCTGACCTAAAGGTCTTTTATGCAGAAAATTGTACAGACTGCCCAAATTGGATCTGTAGTCCAGACTCTCTAGCTTTACTTGTAAGAATTTCATATGTGAAAGGGTTATTTGTGCATGAATGAGCTTGCACTTCAAACTTAAACTGTTTATGTAAATAGGCAAATCTTACTGTACATCCTCAGTTGCAGAACTCTCCTTTTTGAATTAACAACTCCTCCCCTCCAAAAAACCTCCCCCCCCAGCCTAAAACCAACAAACCAGAATGAGAAGTGATTATGATAGAATTATGGTTTTCAACTTGTATGATTATATGTGCCTACATTTAGATTCCCAAAGGGACCAATTTACTAATATTAAGTATTCTTGCAATAAATGGGATGTGGTAAAGAGAACTGCATTTTTTATATTTTTTTTATTTTTTTTAACTTAAGAGTTGAATTTTAAATGAATGATAGTAGCACTGGAGTTCCAAATGAGTGGGACTTTTTCCTAAACCTCTTATTAATTAGGAATTATCATAAGGCAAAATATCTGCATTAATTTGCCAAAGAGAGAATAAAGATTGGTATATTGCAGTACTCACAAACTTGTTCTGGTGGTGCTGCAATGCACAAAACTTCTAATAAATTGTGGGAAATGATGAATTTGACAACAGGCAATTAATGCTAATCTTTCCCTTTGCAGGGGTACATTTTATGCTGGTGTTATAAGAGCAGAATTATTAGCTCTTCTACTTTGCTTTCAGCCATACTGCATGCAGCATTCTGCAGTATGTTGTAGTAATCTATAAAATGCCCCCTCAATATAATGCTTGTGGCACACAAATACCAAGTAGATGGATTTGGGGAGGATCCTTTAGATAGCAGACTGAGTAGGACTGCTTGCTTACTTTTACTGTCCCCTTTGTAAACTCCTTGTCTTCAGCAATGAGAAGATGCTTTCAGAATAGGTTGCATTGTATTCTTGAGCAGCTCATTGTTGTGAGTCTGAAATTTGGATGGATGTGATTCATTTTCTGAGGAAAAGAGCTAAACACTTACTGAAGTAAATGACAGCTTTTTATAAAGCTAATTATTCAAATTTTACTTCATATATAATTAAAATCATGTTAAACTATTGCAGAAAATACCCCAAAACCTGCTATAATTTCTTATAGTTATAATGGTGTCTGGTTAGTAAACTCTTCTTCTTCTGAATATCCCATGCATGAAATAGAGCATGGGACACATTCAGAGTTATTTGTGAAATTATCTCAATACAGAGCTGACACATATCATAAAAATAAATAGCTTAATGTGTTTGTGTGCATTGTGAGTGAGGATTTAATTTTTTTAAGTCCCTATTGTTCCTATTTTTAATTTCTGAGCTGTTTCATATTGGAACAATGGGAAACAACAATAATGTTTAGCCAGATTTCTATTGCCATTTTAGTTGGTAGGAAAAAAGATATGCACACATATGTATCACATTTTTTTCTCCCTCCCTCCCTCCCTCCCTCCCTCCCTCCCTCCCTCCCTCCCTCCCTCCCCATTACCAACCTCTCACCCAGTACAAAGTATTTAGTAAACAAATTTTCTTATTTTCTTTGTGCCCTCCCTCCCTCCCTCCCCATTACCAACCTCTCACCCAGTACAAAGTATTTAGTAAACAAATTTTCTTATTTTCTTTGTGCATATATAGATACACGGTGTAAGATACAAAACTCCATGTGAGTTCATACATCAATGCTGACTAACAAAGCCCTGTGCTTCCTGACCTGAGCCATGGGATTATCAGAAGACAATGGCTACATTGTTTGGAGCAGAGGTTAAGGAGCTGGTTTAGCATTATTGTCATTCTACATTGAACTTAATTTCAAAATTAATTAAAGTACTTGCTTCTACTATTCCTCTTCTTGCTTGTGAATCTAGCTGCATCTTGTGTACTTTTAAATTACATATATATACATTCATACATGCATTTTTTTCTTCTGCTGTTTTATCAAACACCTCCAACAAAAGCCATGTCCAGCTTCATTAGCTAGAAGTGTCAATATGCCAAAGGCCCATATTTGTGTATTACTTTAATCTCTGGTTTCAGTAGCAAGAACAGTAGCCATCTACATTTGTTTGTTTACCTTTATAGGCTACTGTAAAGCAATTGCTTGTGTTGTCCTGTATGTCTGACATGAAATGATACAAGTATTGCATTACTTACATTGCCTAGCAGTCACTGGACCATCCATTGTGTACAGCAAGTCATGTTTCTGGTCTAGCTCAAATAGCTGAGCTGAACCCAGGGGATCTTGGCATGAACAGTGGGAAGAGGAAATTGCCTGTAGCAGGCTGGAGAGAAGGAAAAAAAGTCTAGATAATATTTCAGATTATGTTGTTTGGTTTCTGGAGTGCTTGCAGGTTTATTGTATATATAAGAAAATACAAAAGTTCTCATGTGCCCACACATGCACACAAATGCCCCACGGCATGTGTAGGTAATTTCTTCTGTGTTGAAGACACCAGGGTATATCCACAGTTCTCAACCATTATTCTGCTGGATTCTGATGTACCCAGTCCAGTGGCAAGCTCCATATAGCATCGTGGCAGATTCTGCTGGAGCAGTGGGGAGCCAGATGTGGACCTGCTGTAAGCCCAAGTAGTTCCTTAGATCAAAAGCCTCTCAGAGAAATATTCTGGACATGAGCTTTTCAGTGAGGGAATTAGGAGGGTTATAAAGGTGTAAGAGGCAGACACAGTCCATTAGGTCTCCCTAGATGAGTAGCTCTCCTCACAGTACACTGAAGTGGCTGAGGGAGGAGAGTGGAGATTTCTGTAGCAAATCAGAGTTTCTCTGCTAGCAGCTAAATCCCATATGGGAGCATCAGCTGCACTTCCAGACAGGAGTGGAGTCCTGTGGCTGTTGGAGAGATAGTGTTAGTTCCAGCCTTAAGATTGCTGCAACTCCCCACAGGGCTTTCCAACCAAGAATAAATCTGTTATTCTCTGACACAAACTGCTGAAGCTGGGTCTTCCCCATCTGTACAGTGCCCCTTTTTCCCCTGAACACAAATAAGGCATCTCTTGCCTTCCAGAGCTCCTGTGGTTCAAGCAGGAACTGGTATTTTCCACTGGGTTAGGTTCTGTGAGCTTTGCATATTCTTTTCCCTGTGTTTTGCTCTACAGACCTGCTCAGGAGCTGGGGCACATTCTTACCACCTGGACATTGCATACGTATGGTAGGGTCCAGGACTGCTTGTTGAGTTCTCACCCGCAGTGTTACTTCACATTTGTTAGCAGTCTTATTTGTGCTGCATCTTAAAAGTCACTGCAGTGCTTGCTGTGAAGGTGCCCCATAGACGTTGATACTGCAATTTTTAAGGAGCAAAGATCATTACATTTTTAAATGTTCATTTAGGATTCTGATTTAAAGCCAGAAGAAAAACCTAAAAGAATCGTAAGTTAAAGCAGGAATAGTTCCATGCTAGAATAGCTGCAAATAGTAAATTATACACTTAGTTACGTTTGATTGAGAGAGTTTATTGCTCATGTGAGCAAAATGTCTAGCCCCAGGCACTGTGCAGGTAGTTACTGCGCAAGCATACCACCTGCAGTCATGCCAGAATACCCAAACCCCCTGATACCACAGTGTTTGCTGTCCTGAATAGGAATTGGAGGTCATGCCAGATTGCGTTGCAGTGCAGTGAAGTGGACTAGAAAGAGGCCACCCACCTCATTTGCACTTGTCCCTTACAGTAATAGGTGCTTGAATGTCAGTGGGTGGTGATAAAAGGCTAATTTACTCACCCCCAGTGCTGGGCGCACCCCCTTTCTGCACGTGCAGTGGAGATCATAAACTCTGAGAGACTGCCCACTGTAAAGAGGCCTCTATGTTATTTTTATATCTTTTTTTTTTTTTTAATTATTATTTAATCTTGTATACTCCAGTTGAGCTACATTAATGGATTAGAATACAGCGTGATCTTAGGAGAATTCCACTACAATGGATAGATAGTTGGATGGACGGACAGACAGATGCAAGTTTAAAGCACAAGAGGATTTGCATATTTAGTTCTGCTTTACAGCCTCCTTTAGAGAGTGGGATTAATGATCTGCTAAATTATCACAGTTGAGAGTCTTCAGCATTAGTGTGAATGCATATCCTGCTAGAGCTAGTTTTACAACTTTTCTAGAGACATTTACAAATCTTACTGGGGGCAAGGCAGGGAGGGGGGCGGTGGATATCTGGTTGTTGACAAAGCAGCTGGTAACTCAAGGAGAAAAGAGAAAAATCAGAAAACCATCCCTTTTCTGGCATGTCTAAGAGCCTTTCCATCACCCACTGCATGCATTAGAGTTCGAGTAGGAAGAGTGTTCTCCAAGGACTGTTTGAGTACTCGAGATGCTATGTTAAGCACTCAACTGCAAGTTGGCTTAGAGAAATGTCTTCCAAAAGCATTTATTTGAAAAGGGAAAAAAAAGCTTGCAAAGGCAAGTGAACTTAAGATGTCTAGCACACCTTTTGGCCCCTGATTTTGAAGATTTTAAAATATGTGGGTGACTGAGGTATGCAGCAGAGGGGCAAATGTGACTACTGTCTTAGACAGCACCAGCCTCATAAACTTCCTTTTGATCTAGCCATTAAAAGAAAGAACATTACTTGGCACATTTCTTGGTTACACATATTGCATTCTTTGGTCCCATTAAATAATAATGAATAATAAATGGCATCGTTTGGAACACAATTTTGCAGAGCTCAGTAAGAGAAGTGGCAAACATACCTTCTACATCTCATGGAAGGAGATGTGAGTGCATCCTAGCACCCTGCCTAGGGTTAGAGGTCTTAAAAAAGTAGGGAGCTGTTTCCAACCATTTCACTGTTGTGTAACAGCAGTCTTGACCTGCATTAGCAGAAGAGAAAACACACGTGGGTTTCAGTTAGGTAGGAAAAAAAAGAGTGCTGGCTTCGGAGATGACACCAGCAAGACTCCCCACGGTATCCAGACTGTATCCTAGAGGAGATTGTTCACAAAAACAATGCAGGAACTGAGACCACCTAATCTTAGGAAACAAATTTATGGCCCTAGATTTGTTCAATTTAATTTAAGGACTTAAGGGCACAGTTGGTTTTGGTTCCCTGTGCAGTGAAGAGAACTAGACAGATACATCCATAAAGCGATTCAAGTTTCAACTGAGCCAAGGGGTGCCAGTTTATGTCCACTGACTGTATGCACCCCAGCCTCTGTACATAAGTCTTAATGTGAGTGCCCCTTTTCCTTAACTCCAATATCCAGGAGAGCAGGTATTTACGTAATACTCAAGAGACTTGTGAGTGCCAGGGAAGGAATGTCTTTCTGTTATGCAGTTTTTCTCTCTGCTGAAGGTGTCTTGCCGAATGAGAGACTGATCATCATTCTTGGCAAGCCAGGGCCTAATCCAGCCATCCCTTGTCTTCAGGACAAGATCTGTATGAGCAGCCTCTGCAGCTGGCCTGAGCTGACTGTTGGCAGATGGATACCAAACACTTGCCTTTTTCTTCCTTCTCTTTTGAATGCCCTAGCTTCACCAATCTTGTTTGACACCATCGTTTTTTTGGCTTAGAGGGGTCTTATATGGATATGAGTGTGTTAGGTGCCCACAGCAGTTGAATGTTACAGAGATGAACACTTAATGGACATTTGGCAGTAAGATTCAAAATCCAGATCTCTTCCTCAGGGGGTAGAACTTGCTGGTTTAGGGAGTACAGATGGAGTGTGTTGCAATTTATAAGGGAAGAGATAATTCAGAAAAATAAAATTAAATATACTTTGGCACTGCTTTTTCCATTTTCTTTCAACCTCTCTCTCTCTGTGCTTTCCTGTCTTTTTTTCTTTCCCCAGTTTTTTTCACTCATTTTACCTTTTTTCCCTTGAATTCCCTTCCTTCACACTGTGGTTCCTTTCTGCATTTCCTTTTCCTCCCCTTGCCTTCCTCCCAAGTTGATTTTCTGTACCAGCCTGCTCAGCTCTTCTCATTTCTTGGTGGTGCAGCTGTCCCCTTGCCTTCTCCAGAGAGCTGCTCCACACCTTGTGGCCAGGCTGGCAGCAGCTGGAGCTTTGCTGTTCACTGAGATGCACCCTAGTAGAGCCTGAGAGTGGAGCCGTAGGACATGAACACTCTTGTGCCACTGGAGCTCTGGCAGGGTAACATGATACTTGTCAAGAAAGATGTCTTCACATTCTTGTAGCACTGCAATGGATTTCCCTCCATCTCGTCTATAAACAGGGCATTTGTACCATTTTCCTGGTTTGCTCAACACTATAGCCTGACCTGGATTTGGTTTGCTGTTATTAATTATTAGTGATTATTTAGCCTCCTGGAATACCAAGGCATGATTGTGCAGGAAACTTTACACCCACAAACAAAAAAAGGCACTCTCTTGCCTAAAAAAGAAAACAGCAGACAGCTATTTGGGGAGATCACATTAACTCCCCCTGGGCTGACGTGGCAGCTAAGTGATGAGTAGGAGCTGGCTCATAATGTACAGAGGAAGTTGTTCCCTGTGTCTGGTGCTGGCCGTGGGCACCTTTTGAGTGCTGGTGCTCTTGCTTTTTTTTTTCGTGTCTTTCAAGGCATATAACGACCAGTTCTGTTGGTATTTTTTTTAAACTCAATTTCTCACACCAATTTCTCTGCTTCCTAGATTTATTTTCCCTCTTTTGACTGCCTCAGTTTGCCCACTTTTGCCCTCCCTGCTGCAGATCCTCACAGCCTTGCTGCTTTTCCTCCTGGCACCTGCACCCCTCCATGTTCCTCTCCCCTGCTCTTGCCTCCTTCCTGCTCCCCAGCTAGGGTCCCTCCTGCTGCTGTGCCTCTCTGCTCCACTGCTTGGCTGCCTGCAACAAAGGAGGCAGGGGAGATACAGGAAGTACTGTTAAAAAAGGAGAAGTCACCCTGGATGCCCCGTGCCAGAAGTGCTTCTGTTACCCTGCAGCCAGCTTAGAAAAATGAAGGGGGATGTCCCGAGGGTGTCCCAGCAGGAGAACATCCCCTCTGCAGGGGATGGCTGCAGAGTGCTTGGGGGGGCAGTTTCCCACTGCCCATGCAGGGAAGGGGGTCTGACGCCAGTGCACTTTGTGCTGGTATAAAGCTATCTAAGCCAAAGTTCAGGTGAAGGGCAGCCATGTAGCCAGAAAGTCATGTGGCTCTCATGTTGGTTAGTATGTCACTTTGAACAGCTCTTATCTGATATTATTATGACTAACCCAGTGCTGACAGCATGGAACAGATTACAGGAGCCATGTGATGATTATTTAAGGCATCACTGAGTATAACACGCGGCTAATATTAACCCTTTCTTTCCAGAGTAGCTCTCTCGCCCTGTGAGCAACACTTGTAGCAGGCGCCTGCCCTACCCTGCCCTGCCCTGCCCTGCCTGTGAGAGCTCCCGCGCCACGCTCACCTTGAGTGCTCTGTTTCAGTCAAGGCTATTTTTAAGTCATTCCTTTGTTTCAATGTGGCTTTACGGTTCAGAGTACTTCTCCATAGTTGCTCTTTTATTATTAATTTTTTTTTTGTTTGTTTGGTTGGGTTTTTTCTTTTTTTTTTTTTTTTCAGAATATGAAGGATCAGTTATGACAGGTACCCCTATTTCATATTTCCTGTGTCAGCACGTGCCAATAAAATTCAGAAGCCTTTTTGTTTTGTTATGGTTGATCTTTAAAGTTATTGAGAATGACACTGAAGTCATAGCTGGCAAAATAGACCTCACTGTTCTACATAAATGTCAGCAGCAGCAAGGCAGTGTGTTCCGAGAGGTAAGAATTCGTGCGCTCATGGGGAAGGCGAGGTGTGCACACAGACTGTACCCTTTAAACAGGCTGACACCTGCACCAGGCATTTCAAAAACAATGCAAAAAGTGTGGCATTATATATAAAGCATGACAGTGGCCCTGACTGTTCAGCCACTTCACAGATGTGTTAAAAGCTGTGTTGTGAGGATCCTGGACAAAAAAGCTTGGGCTCCTGGTGGGGACCGGGGCCATGGTGTCTCCCCATCATGAGGTAACATCAAAGGTGCGAAGAATTTAAACTCTACACCTGGGAATCCTGGTCACATGAGTGGTATTACTTATGTGACAACACAGAGGGTAACATTACACCAGCAGCTTCTGGCGTAAAAAGGGAAACACTGGTGGGATGGGGTTCACAGTGACATCCCTGTGTGGGCCCACACGCTGCTGGACAGGAGACGCTTTCTCCCTTTGGGGGCTGCCTCCAGCCACCCTGTTCCCTCCAGCAGCATCCATGAGCAGGGTGGTATAAATTTATCAGCTTTCTTTTTTTGCACAAAGGGAAGATGGAAGATTATGAAATCAGTGTTTTCAGCATTGTGAAAGCCTTCCCCGGGGCTGTGAAGCCAGAGGAGGTTTGGCCACTGCTTTGGTTGGGAGCCCGGAGGAAGGCCAACAGAAAGGTATGGTGTGAGGAAGAAATTGTGCTGCTCCCCTGGCCCTCTGTATGAAACTATGTTTCTTTTCCTCTCATGTCTGCAAAACCTCAAGAAGAAACAAGGGAGAAAGGTGGAGAAAGTCTGAAGCAGGAACACCAGGTAGCAACCCTCCCTCCATTTTAAACTGAGGGCAAACTCAAGTGTGATCACAAGCACTACAAAACATGATTGAGACTAACTGCAACTGAGACTCAAAAGGACCATAAGCTTTTGGAAAGGGGTTAAAAAATCCTTGAGCACACTGTGTTTAAATTAAAAACAAAAATAAATTAAAAAAAAGGAGCAAACAAAAATCCCCTTGGCTCTACCAACAGCTCATGCAGAAGTGAGTATGTGTGCAGAGAGCACATGTGGGATTTGTATTGCTTGAGAGGTAGGGAGAATGACACACTGTGAAAGTGCAGAAGTGCCTGTGCTGGTGAGGGTCTTTGTTCCCTCTTCCAGCAAAGCTGCAAAAGACAGAGCCACCAAGTAGGAAACAAGAGAACAAGTGGTTGAACTGTTTAATAGTAATAATCATTGTAGCAGTGGCAGTAGTGATTCCCTGTGAGCTTTAGTCAGTGCTTGAGCCCATCTCTCAATGCACTCAGGCATGCTGGTCACTTTGCCCTGCCTATCGTGTATGGGAGTTGCTTTGTCTGTAAAACACGATTGATAAATTGCTAATGCGCAGATCTGTGATGAGCTCAGATCATTCGGAGTTTGCATTGCTTGGAGATCCTGTATTAGAAAGTGCATGCAAGGCTAAATCATTAATTGTTTCTTTTCTTGAGCTGAATTACTCACTTTTGGAAAAAAACTATCTTCCGCAGATGCTCTATGAAATGTTTGTCCTAATGCTTATTTATCGTGACTGGCGCTGATGGAACGGGTGCTGGTATGAAGCAGATGTATCTGTGTAATAGTTTACTTTGATGGCTCCTTTAAGAGGCTTCATAATCTTTATATTTTACCACTGGGTTTGGAATTTTATGCTCCTTTAACAGGTGTATTACCTTGATCAGATGTTTTCATTTTAAACTATTGACTTATGAGCACATGGCCTGCAGGGATTGATGTGCAGGAAATTGATTCCTTTTAAAAGATTTATTCTTATATTCTCTTTTTATTTAGTGTAAGAGTTCACTAGAAAACTTAAATGATTGATAATGACAGTTCATGAGTAAAAGTGCAATTAAAACCTTTGTTTCCCTTAGTTTAAAGTAGAAAGAAAACAGTAGGGATGGGAATACACCTAGAAAGATCCAATCTAAAATCAGACAATCAGACAATGTTTGTTAACATTTAACAAACCCAGCTTTTAAAATGTTTCTTCTCCACTCACAGCCACTATTGTTTTTGTGCACTTTTATCATTCAAAGAGTTCAGGCTATTTGAAAAGGATGTGTACAAAGACTGCCTTAAAATGACTCATTGTAAAAGCTCCCTACCTGATGAATTTGTCCTATTGGAATGAACATCTATTTTAATAGAATCCACTAAAAAAGCTCAATCTGTTCAGCCTGTGAGATGGAATGCAGTAGCAGAGTCCTGCCATGAAAATAGCTTGTGTAATCAGTGGAATATAAATGGCAACAGCATCTTGTACTCCCTTTTATGATGGTGGAAAGAGAAGGAATTCAGTGGGCAGCCATATGACCAGGTCCTGCATGACTGAGGAGCTCACATTTTTGCATTGCACTGTAGCACACAGTATCTTGTGTGTCCAAGAGGAGGTAAATTGTTCCCATGCCTTGTGACCAGAATCTCTGTCTGGAGGAAGAAGCAGAATAAAGGACCATTATTTTAGCAGAGGCATTAGAAATCTATGTAACTGCTGGAAACATTGAATAACAAAATATTTTCTCATAATGGCTAGTACCCTTCTGAAGGCAGGAGTGGGGAAGCTCCTTGAAATAAAGAACTGCATATGTGTCTGCCAGCTTATAGTTTTAAAGCACTGCCTATGCTGACAGAAGAGGCCACAGATATGACAATTACTGAAGGCTTAGTACCAAGATAAATTTAAAGCAACTTTATTCTAGAGTGATCCTTCTGCATGAATGCATGACTTGTGTTGATGCCAGTGTGGGGGCATTTGTTAGATTCTGGAGTCCAGTTTGTGTTGCTGCATGAAATGAGTGTGATGGGGTCAGATCAGTCCTTGCTGAATGATAATCCACATCATAAAGCTACTGTAAATGATTCAGCATGGTTTAGTATTATTTTCAGCCAGTGCCCAGGAGAGGCCAGGACTGAGCTAGCATTAAGAATGAATTGTCCATGCTTCCTACTCTTATATAACTGAAGGTTCAGGTCACAGAAAAGTACATCAGGAAAATGAGCACAGCCTCTTTTCACAGTGTAGATTACTTGTCTTCCTTAAACAAAGGTTGTGAACCAGGGTGGAGGTTTGGTTTTCAGAAAGCATCTCAGAACTTCCTAGAGAAATTGAGTTATGATTCTGCAAGTTGACAAAACTTTTAGGACAGGTGCTGAATGCCTGTTACTTTGACTGTGATCAGAGTAATTTTCCCCATTTTTGCAAGGAGTTCACATGTTGAGGTTGCAGCTTTTAATTTCTAAGTGGATTTAATGTGTTAGCTTGAAGCCAAGAATTCAGTTGTAGACGGGTTATTGCTGCACTTGGTGACTATCGTGATCTTTTTTCTTTGATCTCTTACTAAGGCAGCTTTGCAACATTATTTGATTAAATTGTTGTTTGAGGTCATACCAAATTGATGTGTTCTTTTGTTGTTGCTCAGAAAAGGTTCTGAATAAGTTACTCATGTAGAAACTTAGGTAGTTTTTTTATGTGTTTGTAGAAGGCTATGAAAAGGAAGTCTGGGGTACAGGACTTTAGAAAAGGACAGACCAAAAGGAAAGAAGGAAAGAAAATTCACTAAAATCAGAAACCATAATTTCTAATTGTCTAAATTCATTTTTTTAGCAACTGCAGTTAGGCTGGACTGATGGCTGTGTGATTGCTCTATTTCATTCTGTAAAAAGCAGTACTATTGTGGAGTTTTACTTATGTACCAGGAAAAAAATAAAGCAAAGCTCTGTGTGTTTCAGACTTGGCTAGCGAGTCCAGCCAAGAACAGATGGAAACTCTGCCAAGCACTTTTTCATTGAAGAGTTTTCTTGAAGCTTTAAGAGGGAAAGATCAGAGCTTTGCAAACAAAATTGCTGATTCCTGCTCAGAGTGCTACTCTCCTTCCTGCATTTAGGGCCATCTTGCAAATATGGGCTGGACATCTGGCAAACGTAGGCTGGGTTCAGGGGCTGTGTTTGTCTGGACTACTCATGCATGAGGACCATTTGACTTGGGACTGAAATAAGCAATATCTGCTGGGTTTTGTACATGTATTTTTAGGGGTTTTGAGATCTTGGTGTATGCATTGCTGCAAGACCCTTTCAGCCTGTCCCTGAGTAGTAGAAGATCCCATGTGGAAGGCTCAGTATTGTTCATGTTACTGTCTCA
Organism: Parus major; assembly: GCF_001522545.3. Lineage (NCBI taxonomy): Eukaryota > Metazoa > Chordata > Aves > Passeriformes > Paridae > Parus > Parus major. The sequence continues at coordinate 51,449,153 of NC_031771.1, forward strand.
TAATGGAGCTTATTCTATCAGCTCTAATGTTGTCTTAGTCCAGGCCCCACACTTGAGCTCTTCTTGACTTACAGAAAGGTCAGTATCTTTTTTTCACCTTAGTTCTTCAGCAGTTATATTCTCATTACAAGTACAAATGTGCTCCTTTACTTGCAGACTTTCCTGTCCTTTAGGACTATGCAATTATTTCAGAGGGGACTGTGTCCTAAAGGACTAAAAAAAAATATGTTTGTTTCTGGTTTGGGTCTCTCTTTGCTCTTTCTTATAAAGAAATGCCATGAAAAAGCCATGAAGATGGAGTTCATTATGTTAATCCCATCTCTAAAAACGCTGCTGTGCTGCGGGCCTTTGTTGTCAATAAAATGTCAAGCAATGGCATGTACAGCATGTTGTGCAGACTTCAAAATGCCGCAGCTGTAGGACTGCACTGTATTTTCCACATGGAGGGATTAATATCAGGTGCCCAAAGTGTTAATACTGAAAACCAAAACAAGAAAAAACCCAAACCTTACAAAAAGTTTTCTTTGGTGTATTTGTAAAAATTGGTTGTCATTCTTCCTAGTTTGAAAGGCATCTCTTTACCCCTAGTTTATCCAGGAAAGCTGGTGTAGTGGTTTGCCTTCTCTCTCACAGGGGCGATATCCTTCTGAGTGTTCATGGCAGTGTAGAGCATAGTGGTGCTATAATGTAGCTATACCATTAATTTGTCATGCTTGTGACAATATGGGAGGCAGGTGAAATAACCAGAAAGCAAATTGCCTATTTTAATTCCCAGAAAAGAGACTTTTCTTCAGCACTGACCCATTTTATGAAATCATGGATTTTGTGCTGTTAAGGACCTGATGCTTTTTTGGTACAAATGTGACCAGTTTGTAGGTGTCCACACCTGTTGTGGGAATGTCTGGCTACAGGAAGGTGAGCCAAATACATTAATAATATGAACCTCATCAGAAGAAGCCAACAAGGAAAACATTACATTCCTGGAGGTGTATTTTGTAGGCGTGGTACAGAGACTAAAGAACAGAACCCATTTTGGTTCTTCCAAAAGAACTGGAAAATTTGCCAGTCTGGTCATGGGGGAAGACAGGAGGCATTGTGAGCATATAAATTCCTCCTGCCCTAAATCTAAGTATCACTCGTTGTTTCTCAGACATAGTATTCTGAAATTTTTTCATATTTTCTTTGGGGAGTTTCACCACCTCTTCGCACATCAGTGATGTGTTTTAATACCAAGTCTATGTTACAGATCATGTACTACTGATTTTCAAGAAAAAATAAATACATTAGAATGAAGACTGGCCATCCTGTGCTAGTAAAACTTTTGAGACCAGTGACTTAGTTTAGGATATAAGAGGGATGAGGGTTGTCATGTGGAAGTAAGAGGGATGAGGGATGATGGTTGTAATCTCAGGTCATGTAGGAAGTTCTAACCTAATACCTGGACCATAGCATTTTCATCTCAATGCTGCTTTCACACTGATTTCAGTGACGGGATGGCAGAAGGAAGAGACACATTACTGTTATTATTTGATACATGTGAGCTCCTGTGGCCTTTGCACTGTATTTGCCTGGACTGAGCTTTGCCATCTGCACCGCGGGCCAGGCACTCTGCTGTGTGACTCCATCCACCTCTCCCTGGAGTTGCTTGCTTAGCTTTCATATAATTACAATTGATGTCGCTCAAAAAATATTGCATGTTATATTTTACGTTCCTTTTTGACACCTGGTGATAGGGTTTCTTACTGCAAATCACCATGTTCAAAATGTGGAAAGATTGCAGCTGTAAAATTAATTTAATTTGTATTTATCCAGGTGTGGGTATTAGGAGTCAACCAAAATCTAGTATCATAAATCCTCTTCCAGGGGGAAAAAAAAAAAAAAAGAAAAAGTTAGTATCTGCATCCAGGGTTTCTCTTGTCTTCCAGGCTCCTTTTTATTGTTTCCCTGAACATGCTGGTGCTGCCAGGTTCCTTACAGCTGTTCACGTTTTGTCAGTTGCTGGCTTGTTTGCCGATTCAGTAACTACAATAGGGTACCCTCCATACTTTCCTCCTTTCTTCTCTTTCTTTCCTACTTTCTTTTTCTCTTTCTCCAGTAGGGGTGTAAACAACTTGAAAAGTACTTCCATCAGCGTGCGGGAAGGTTACTCTTGCAACAAGTTCTGCATCCAGGAATACTGTGACAAAGTGTTTTATCAAACATCATTTTTTTCAGTGTGGAGGCATATCTTGCATCAACAGAGATGCTGTCTTTATCTAGGGTTTGGGGATGTTACAAATATGTCTGAAACAACCTCCACTTATAGAAAAGTAATTCCTTCTTGGAGGAAGATCTGGGTTTAGCACAGGGAACCAGAGCTGTTGACAGGGCTTTGGTTGGTGGTGTGGTCTGTTGGGCTAAGTTAGGCAGCAGCACAGGACTTTGTAAGAGTAGGTATGGGGATGAAGAGGTGCTACTTTTGCACAGAGCCCTTGTGACTCAACTGACATTTCTACTTGGAAGAATTCCCTTTTTAACGGTGAGAAATATTTTAGTTTGTCTGCTTGGCCCTCTGTGATATGTTCCTACCTCACACTAATGCCAGTCGTATCAGATCATTCTAATTATAAATGTGACAACTCTGAGAATTTGGATTTTAAAATCCTGGGGGGTTTATGGGATATTTTCTAACTCCAAACCGGAGAAAGTTACTAGTAGACTTAACCGGGTTAGAAGGTGGTGTTTTAGCCACAAAAATACCTAGTCTGCACCTGGATTTGAGCCAGGGAGTACATCTGCTATATATCTGAGAGAGGGAAACGAAAGTATCCTATGCTGTGAGATTGGTATCAGCAGGGTCCCCTGTTTCCAACCATGCTCATTTGCTCTAAGTCATGAAATTAATTAATGGAGAAAATTTCTTGTAAAATAGAGCAGCAGTTCTGATTTACATGACTTCTGTGCATTTGCAAGTATTTTTTTCCCCCTATGGCTAGAGCTGTATTAACAGGGTTTGTTCCAATAAATGAACTAACACACATGTATTAAGCAGAGATCTCAGGGAATCCAGTCTCTGCAACAGCTTTGGCATTCCCTCCTGTTTATTTATTTGTACCAATGAAGATGCCCCCCTGCTCTGTGCCATCTTTCCTCCCCAGCTTAGCTACTAAGCAACCTCTTCAGTGGCTGCAGTGAATCAGCACTTCTGGCAGGCTTGTCGCTCCCGTGCTCTGCCTCCAAGCATGCGGCACACAGACCCCTCTTGGGCTGCTTCGCTGCCGAAGGAACAGGGCTCGGCCCTTAAGGCACAAGTTTTCCTGCAGTTTTAAAAAACAGCAAATAGTAGATCAAAAAGTTGCGCTGGGTTTTATTTTGCTTTAGGAGGAGAAGCTTTTTGCAGATGGTGATCAAGGTGATATTTGAAGCCCCATTTAAAACATTGTGTGGGAATTCAGGTAATGATTAGTAAGTGTAATAAATATGCCAAGAAATAAAACAAAATTAAGTTAGACACATTGCTCTTGGAAAAGATGAACCTTTTAAGATTGAAAGACGTTTGAAAATGTTGAGAAACTCTCTGAAATAACTGCAGAAAATAAACAAAAATCCAATAAATGCAAGATTGCTCTCACTCCTCTCCAAGTGTATTTCAAATCCTTTTTTAGGTCATGTTACCTAAAAAAAAAAAAAAAAGGAAGAGAAGGGAGTTCTATTTATTTCATTACAAGCCTGATTTTCAAACTCAGGAAGCTCTCTCGCTCCAAAGAAAACCGCACAGAAGATACTGAGGTTCTCTCTGAGCCTTTGGTAATGTTCCCCAAATTGTTCATATCTTCTTCAGTCTGGCAAAACAGAGAAAGAGGGTGTTTGTAGACCCATTGCTTTGAATGAATAACACTTGAAACCACAGCTAATCTCATGGAACAAGCTGGTGAATAAGGTGTTGAATTAAGGACTCAGAGCATGGCCCATGGGAAAGGATAAATCCTGCTTCACTGGAGTTTGTGGTAAGGCTGCTATTGATGGGGTTGCAGAAGGGCAGGATCAGGCTCTGTGGTTTGCTTTGAATGCATTTTTCTTAAATGGTGAGGGAAATTAGAATAATTTGCTTCCAAAAATTGTTTTCTCATAACCAGTACAATAGCAGTATGCAGCAGGACGTCAAGGTCCTGATCTATATTTTTGTTGTTTTATTGTTGAATAGTTTTTTTCTCCTTTTATTCAAATCTAAACTGAAATGTTGGCTGAAATCCTTCATGTATGTTTTCATGTATGGTTCCGTAGACATTGTTTTCCTTGATTTCCATTGAGATAAATAGTTAAATAACTGAGGAAATTAACTATCTAGTATTACTCCTCTTCATCAGATAATGGGTGCTTTGCAGGCCTAATATGCAATATTAGTGATTAGTGCTTTTGTTATAATAAGGAGTTTGTTTTTACCATACATCAAATTTACTACAGATTAGACTCCTGTATGCAATTCATTAGATATCTTGGATGTGGTTTTCAAAGTGATGTCTACCTTGCCTCTACTTGAGAGCTGAGTCCTGCAGAAAAACACGATACAATGTCGATGCATGCAGTGCCTGTCATCCTGAGTGAGACACTGAGACACTGGGGACTCCCAGGGTTCAAAAAGAGCTCCTGATACTGGCTCTGGAGTGTTAGTGCTCCCAGGGTGGTCTAGAACAGGCTCTCCTACTTCTGTAGGTGGTGCAGTGTCCCTCAGCCCAGGTGTGCTGCACACCTCACATCGCTGTGTGTCCGCGTGAGACAGCGTGTGCTGAAGTGTGCTCGCCTCAGCTGTGCAGCACGTTGTATGAAAGAGTGCATGCAGGTGTTGGCACATAGAGTCATGTGTGAATATAATGGAGCCTGTATTTTCAAAAGTGGTCCATTGTCTTGGGGATTAATGAGAAAGTTGATCGTCTGGTTATTGCCTCCAACTGCATACCTGTGAATACACCAGGTATTCCATGTCTAGTGGCAGGGGTGTGCTTTTAAGGTGGTGGTTGTGGAGAGGATTATCTTTTTTTAGGTTTGCTTTATTAAGCCAATTAGAAATGTTCAAGACAAGGAGAAGTTTTTCCAAGTCTTATGATCCCATTAAACAACAGAGGGAGAAGTCAAGCAAGCAAGCAAGCAAGCAGACTACAGAATAAACTGTGTAAATAAAATACAGTAACTAACTTTTGGTCAGGTAGCGTCTTGCTGAGCAGTCTGATTATTGACTACCCAGCCAGTTCTGCTGATATGACCAACATAAATTCATCTTTGCTGCTTTTTTTACTGATGCCAAAACCAGAGGAGCTCTAGGAAGGGAGAACTGGATTCAATTCTGGTTCATGAATCACATATTGAATTGTCAGGAAAGGAACAAATTCTGCCCCAATTGCCACTATAACTATGATAGGTTGTACTCGTGTGCCTCAGGGCAGAATATGGTTTGAAATGAAATAGATGAGGTCAAAATCTGTTTTCATTGATCACAGAGAAGGCAGTGAAGCTGTAGAGGCAAATGTGACAGCAAAATATTGTCAGCAAGGCCATTCCTCTTACCAGGGATGCATCATGGCAAAAAGAAGGCTGTTTGATTTTAAACCTCCATGATGTATTGGTTAGATTGATAAAAAAAATAAACATTCTGTAAGCAAGTAAATTGAACTGAAAGTAAAACCCGGTGATTGACACTGAGTTGCCATTTATTTAAAGTCTTTCTGCACGGAAAAAGAAAGGGCCATTTTCATTGCAGAAAATATTAATTTTTATTTTCTTTTTACTTATTTTTTTAGGATCTTGCAAAAGGGAGACAAGGAATGTGGTTTCAGGAATAATCTTCTTTTATTCCATCAGATATATTCTGCAGCCCATTCCATAAAGATGACAATAATAAAAAAGCAAGGGACACAATATAAGAAACAACTTTCTTTCTGTTAGGGCGGATGGCTTTATAGAATAGATACTGAAGCAGCAAAGAACTGAAAGTGGTTTCTGAGAAGTGTTGACCTCCTTTCGTGCCACTTACTGTGAATTAAAGCTGTGAGTGAGAACTAGTTTGGGCATGTGGTACAGCACTTACAGCGACTGCTGCCAAGGAACAAGATTTGTGTTTCTAAGGAAATGCAACAAAAGAAAATGGTTTAAGAGGCAGTGGCTGTCACTGTGTAAAAAAAAAAAAATCTATTTATGTACAGATAGGAAAAAAAAAGGTCAAATTGGGTTATTCTATATGCAGGTTAGCATATGTGTGAACTTTTGTAATGTGAGATTCAAAATAAAACTACTGTGGATTGTGCAGGGTTTAGCATATCTCACACTGTTAGAGTTTATAAAGTTGAGCTAGCTAAAAGCAGTTGTGACCTGCTCTGTGCCTGTGTTTGACTGCTGTTTGTCATTCTTACAGGCATTATTAGTAACAGTGATCTGCTATAGGAAAGGGATACATTTAGAGCAAGGAAACTGGGTTTTTGTGGCTTTTTGGAGCTCCTTTCTTACGAAACCAAAAGGCAAATAACTTCAGCACTTCTAAACCGAGGCTGCCAAACAGTATCACTTACCACTACCTTTAAGGTTATAAATATCTTAGGACATGACATCCACTCACTGATTTGTAGCAAAGATGTTATGAGAATTGTTCATGCACTGCAGTTTCATTAAGGGTTGAAAACTGTAGCAAAACACTGAGGAAAAAATATTGCTATATTTACACAGTGTCTTAACTCCTTTTTTTCACCCTCCGGGGTTGGAAAGGGAACCACCTGTCTCCTCTGCTGATGTCAGACTGCTGCCTGGAGACATGGTGCTATTGGAAAGCACACGATACTGTACATATTTACACCAAGCTTGTATCTGATTGAGATTGTGCTACGAGACCTGTGAGTTCACAAGTTTCTTCATCATACTCTCATGCATTAAACATGTATTTGAACTCTGGCTTGAAAACCGTGTGATCTTATGATAGACGTATTTATGTAATAGTTAAATGAATGATCATGTGCTCTCCAGCTCCTTTTCCATGCAAATGCAGAGGAAATTGAATATTATAATATTTCAGTGAGATGTCCTCAATAACAAATTACTGTTTAAAATAACCAATATTTGTATGTATATCAATTGCCTAGCGGTTATTTTTGTCTGCTATTTGCATGATATGGAAAAGATTTTTTCTAGCAAACATTTTAAGCTACTTGGTGCTGCTTTCCTTTTGGAATGATCACAAGGGTGCGCATTTAGGGACGTGTTTTCCATCTGTTTTTTTGAAGCTGGCAAAGCACATAATTTGGAATAGAAAAGAAGTCTGAAAGTACCCATATTTGAACTGGTGTGTGTTTGAGCCATTCTAGGAATTCTTACTCTGTAGCAGTTGGTGAAAGTGAAGGACTGTATCGTGCCCTTGGGTGCAGTATGCAGGCAGGGCTCAAGGCCAGTGGAGCCCTACGGGAGTGCCCAGGGGACATCAGGGCCCCCTGAGAGTTTTGGTGCTCGGTTACCAAGGTAAGAACCTGAAATGATTGGGCAGCTCTTTGAACTCCAGCTGTTTGATGCGGTCCTGTGTTGTGGAGGTTTGTTTGAGGTGGGCCAATCTGCAAAGGCTGAGCTTGAGCCTCTCTTTGATACAGCCTTGAGTGATGTGCCTAATGGAGAGACCCACTGAATCTTCTGTGTCCTGCAGTGGTGGGTGTGGGGCTGCCAGTGCAACCTGTTTGTGGGCTTGCTCGAACATCCCTGTGGCTTTTTCCAGAACATGGCAAACAGAACATTGTAAGAACAGAACATTGTCCGCCAAATACAAGCTTTGCTGCAGGCTGGGGTCTGAGCTTCCATGCAGAGCAGCACTGGCATGATGGTGATTCCTTTCAGAGTGGGGATCTTCACCTGGGGAGCCACAGATCACCTACACTCCCTCTGATTGTCCGTAAGCATTGCCTTAGCTCTTCACATCAGCTCACCCTTTTGATGGGACTGCTTGTTGTACGTGGTGAGCAGGAGTGGCAGAATCTGGCCCTGTTACTTTGTCAGTGGTTGGATCAAGTTAGGCACCATTTAGTGCAGTAATTCCTCTTAGCTGGGTATTTTGAAAGCATCAAAATACTTGGGGACACTAGTGCTCCTGGGAATCCCTGGGACTGGGAACAGCTAGGTAAGAAGGGTTCCAAGAAGTGTGAACTGTTGCTGCAAAACCTCTCTAAGCAAAAGAGAAGATTTGGGGATTGTAGCATGCCGGGGGTATCAGATTGCCCAAATTAAGTTCTGACAAACTGGATTTCTTCTTGTTGAGGTCTAGAGAAGACCTAGTCAGTACCTCAGCTGTTGAGCTGCTTATGTCTCCTGAGCAATTCAGGCACAATTCCTGGGGTGTGGAGATGGTTTTTCACTATCAACTGGATGGGTATTTTTGGCTGAAGGCTGTTCCTGTGGAAAAACTCCTATCAGTGGGTGTTGCTGAAGACAGTACATCTGGATCACTGTGGGAACTAGTTCATTGCTAGTGCGCACCAAACTCACAGTGGTACAGGAGGAGATGTCAGTACCTCATCTTCCAAGATCTCTTCAGTCCTGTTATTTTTTCAATAATTTATGATTTGTTTGGTGGAGTTCTTCAGTGAAGAACTGCACCATATGTTAGGGATTTTTTTTTAATGGAGATTTAAGAGTAAGGAGAACTGCCTTCCCTATGCTAGAGACAGAGAAGTTACAGCTAGAAATGAATTCTTAGGTCTTCTGTTTCATACTCATGTGCTAGCATCATTTTTTTTTTGTATACTAAACAGAATGTTCTAATGTATGATTCATATTAATTAGGTTTCTGCAAAGTACTGCACACCTCAACTTGAACTGAACCAGAAATAAATACATGGCCATATATTAACATTTTATTAGTTGAGAAGAATAGGATGAAGGCACCTATGTGAAATCCAAAGTATGAGCTTCAGATTGAATTAATGCCAGCAGTGCCTTGAGATTAATTTGGTTACTATGGGTACAGAATAAGAAATAGTATACCATAATGTAACTATGTTTACTGATTCATTTCTGGCATTAAAAAACTAAAACCACACTATACATGCAACAACAGCCTTGTCTCACTTGGAAGAAGATGGGTAAATTTTAGTAATTAAAGTGAATGTTGCCCTCTGAAAAGTGCCAGTACTACAGTGGAAGATGAGTGCTGTTCTTATAGAGGATCTGCCCCATCACAAGCAGCAGAACTGCAAGACACCAAGAGAGACCTGAAACAAAAATACTGCCAGCCCAGGAAGCTGCCAGTCTTCTACAGCTTCTCATTAAATATCTCTTGTAACATGATAACATCTGTTTCATGTACCATTCAACTGGTCAAATGTGAGTTTTCTATCCTTGTGCCACTTCCTATCTCATCAGTATGTAGGAGAAGGAACAAGTTTTGCATCTTAAGATGTTGAAAGCTGAGTAGTAATGGCATAATGCAATAGAAATACTATATATTCAGAAAGCAATTATTTTAAGGAGTTTCAGTTTTGACATGGCTAGATTAAGTATGAAGCTTTTTGTTTTTATACTTACTGTCAAGAATGTTGTTAAATACTGATACCACCTCCTAAGAGAACAACTTTTAAATACCAAAATGAAAAGGATAAGCATTAAATATTTTGGTAGATATATTGTGCCATAATGTATACTGTCTTGTTCTTAATACAAGGCACAGTAGGGCTTAATTAAAAAGTGATTGTACGATCTATCACAAACCTGCATTAGGGATATGGATGCCAAGAAAATTAAGTTGAATAGGTGGTGATAATGAAATCGATATTTTATTGAATAGCTTTTATTCCTATGCCTTTGTTTGCTATTCTTGCCTTCCTGTCAGCAGGTAAGACATTTTCCATCTAAAATTCTTCAAAGGAATTAATTTAGTCTGATGCTGCTTTGTTTCATTATTTTATCAGTGTAAGTTATTTTATTCATTTCTTGACAGAGTAAAATGCCTTGACAAACTTGTGACTCCGTCAGAGCAAAGCATGACAGTAAACAAAGGAAAGCAAGTCCTTACGAGCTCGTTCCTGGTAGGAGTGGCTAGCTAACAACTGGTACAAGGGTGATTTTCTATTTCGTGTAAGCAAAAGTCCCAGTCACTCAAAGCCTCCAGGGCAGCCCCACTAGGAGATTTTGATACAGATTCCTCCTATTCCAGCTCCTAGTGTGGCTTTAGGACCTGCTAAGTAAAGTGTTTAGCGTTAGAGAACAATTAAATATAGCATAATACCAAGTGAAGAATATATACAGTAAGTATATAAGTATTTGTACAGCCTGGGCCAAAATCCCCCTTGTTATAACTTCATCAACTTAAATGCTATTGATTTTTCAGGTACCACTGACCTGAAATTGCTGGGATTGTGCTTGGGATGTATTTGACCTATACTGTTTAGGCCAAGCAGAATCACAGCTTTGAAAGTGTAATGCAAAGAAATAGTTACAACAGAGTATTCTGCCGTCTTGTAATTCTACACCAGTTACTCAGTTCAGTGCACGGTTGCAAAATCTCTCCTTTAGATGGGTAGAACTGTGTCTGCAAGCACTGTAGAAAACAATAAAAGAGCTTATTGTTCCCTTCATATTTTTAAGAGTAGTGTGCTGCAAACCAGACAGCCTGTGCTTTCTAAACAGAGCTGCTGGGGCAGCCAGCACAGCTTCATTTTCACATCCTCACTTACTAGGTTCAACGTTGTCAGTGTCCTTTTTGTGGCAAAAATCAAATAGCCAAAAAGGAAAGCTGGCTTTCATGATCTTTCTGCTTGCGCGTCTCAAATATCGCATATTGCAGTGCACCGCACATTGCAACTTGCAGCTCGTCTCATGCCTGGGTGCAATAGGCACCGTGGGGTAATGTGCTAGAGGAGCAAACAGGCACAGCACAAGGCTCTTGAAAGCCATGAGAGGCACTGAAAGCTTGTGTTCGTGGTATGCAGCAGTATAGATATTTGAAAGGTTAGGTTCTGTCTATTTTTAGGTAGCCTTCACATTGGAACTGATCTAAAAATGAAGGGGACATAAAGATTGCACGTGTCTCTCCTGATTTATCAGAGATTTTTTTACAAAATGCATTAAAAAAGGCATCTCTGAATCAGACTTTTTTTTTTTTTTCTGAAGTATAGCTGTGCTTCTTATTTAGAAGAGGAGTCTTTATGATCTTGATTAAAATGCCAGTGCTGTCTATTTCACTCCAAGATCAGCATTTTCAGATTTTAGCAAAGTTAAAGAAATATGACTTTCCTAGTTATTGTTTGGGAAGATTTATTCACTTGTGTAAATGAATTTTAAAAAATTGGCAAGGCCTTTTATCTCGTATAAAATAAATCTGAAGATAAATGATCTTTTCCACTAACATCACCTATCATTAAAGTGGCTAAATGAAAATCAAAATGTGTTGCTATTTAGTGCCTGCTCGCCTTTTTACGGGAGATGAAATTGAGCATGTTTACTGGGCAGGAATTGTCAGCGATGCTTCGATTTATAGCATTATCCAGGATATAAATTAACAACCACCATGTGTTTTCCCCCACTTTCCCTGGAAGATGGTAGCCCTGTCTCCCAAAGTGTACCTCTCCAGCTTGCTGTGCATACTTCTACCCTTCCTTAAGGAAAATCAGTAAACAATATAAAATGGTGTTGCATTGAACTGAAGTGCAAATATTTTTCCAAGTCCCTGTAAACAGGAGTGCATGTGTGAATAAAACAGCTGGAGGTCTACCTCCAGAAAAACCCCCAGGGATGTGTCGCACTCATTTCTCCAGTCTGTGCAATCTTGGTTTAATAAATTGGTAATAATATTATGATTAAGTGTTCTTTGGGGTTGGTTTGCAGTTTTTTCAGTGGGCTTTCTATACACAGCAACTTACAACAGAAATTAAAATAATCTTCCATTCTAACAGTTTCCTATTTTGATTTGGTTCTTTGTTCCTCAGAGAGAAGGGGGGAGGCTGCAATAGGCAAAAGGAAAAGGTGCACTCTGATGAAGTCTCTGTTTCAGAGTGAAACTCGCACAGTCCTTTCAATGCTTTTGGTTAAATGTATTGCCCTGACTTGCACTTCCACGTGTGGAGTTCAAAAGAGCAGAAACAACAAATAGTGTTTAATTGAGCCAGACTGTTGGGGAATTTTCCAGAGTTAGAGATCCATTAGGGACAAACACAGAAGTAGCAAACTTGCCATATTTGTTGAGAGACATGAAGTAATGAAAATACAGTTACTGCCCTTTTGGGGAGGAAGCATGAATCTTCCTGGTACCCTCTTAAAAAATAATATATAATCAGTGTCCCAGGGTAAAGATGTCCAGCAAATACTAAATTTATTGGGAACAAAGATGTCTAAAATGGTGATAGGTGATGCAATCTATGTGCTTTATTCCTGTTGTATTCACAGGGGAAAGCTGGGGAAGCCTGAATAGTATGAAAATTAAAAAAAAAAAAAAAAAATAAGGGGAAGGAGTTTTTGCTTTGAACTGTCTTGGTCATTCTTTCTGTGATAAGGTCTGATTCAAAGCCTGCCTAAATCCATTTAAAGATTTCCATTCCTTTCCAAAGGATTTAGAGCAGTCACCCCTTCCAGCTACTTTAACCTCCCCTTTTACTTTACTGCATTTTCTCATACAGGTATTGAAGCAAGTGATTTGGCTAGAATAAAATAAAATAAAAATAAAGCAGTAACTCACCCATACCTTCCTATGGCTAGCTCTCCTATTCCATCTCTGCACTAGTATGTTTGGCCCCGAGTCAGAGGTGAAAGTACTGACAAATTTCTTGTCAAAGGCATCACTGGAGGAGGGTCAGACTCTGAAGGTTTACAGCTGCACTTTGTATAGCTAATAAGCCCTGAGCTAAATGCTTATCTTCCTTTTTTTTAGTTATCTGAACTGGGGATGGAGGGAGAATGACATCTCTTGCCATTTGTGCAACTTTTTTAGATGAATATTGCAGCTCCAAGAAAAATGAATAACTGGACTTTTGAGCAGGCAGTGGAACCACAAAACCCATAGGGATTCCTCTAGTACTAGTCACTAGTTTGCATATTGTGAGTTAACTGCAATTCATGAAAGGTTCTGGCTAAAAATAATTCCAGGGCTCAATTTTGGCTGGCAGGGGCTACTAGTTAAGAGGTCAGGCAAAGCTGATCCTTCAGAAGAAGCCTTATCTGCATGAGACTGTTGGGTGTTGCAGGGAGGTGATCCCATCTCTGCTTGGCTTGTCCTTGGCTGATGCAGGAAAATGGGGTGCAGGGGCTGTGATGAGCTGGGGAAGGGGACCTTTGCTGCAGCCTGGGAGCTTCAGAGGCCAAGCAGTGAGTGCTGGCTGCTGCATGAGTGGAGCTATGTTCTCCACTGACAGGAATTTCCTCAAAAGCTTGCACACTTCCACAGGCAGGCATAACCCTATAAAGGTTAACTTGATCCATAAGCATATTTAAACATACACATCAGGTGTGTTATGTGATATCTTCATTTTATTTTGTTTCCCTAAAATTGTTGCAGAGCTAATCTGTAGCCTGCGTTACAAAAATCCCATCAGATTACTAGAGTCCAGAATTATTTCTGCATTATACTTTGTTTTAATATGAAAAATGCCAAGAGCTAGGCCCAAGAAAAAAGGCTGACTCAGTTCCACTGAGCTCTGTCTGAAGAAAGTCGTATTTGAAGATGAGGGATGTGTTGGTAAGGCTGTCTGTCATCTCTAGTTTATTAAAAAGAATTGCTAGGAGGCACTAAAACTGTCCACTGCCTTTCCCTCTGTTCCTTCACTCAAAGGTGCTTCATTCACATCGACTTTACCATAGCGATTTTGTGTAAAACAAGATTTGATTTTGGAGTATTTAAAGGTTACTGTTCTCTCCAGTGCTGTACTGCAGCCTTGTGTGTGCTCCACTGCAGTTGCCTACCCAGCCATTTTTGAGAGGGGATAGCCAATGTTATGGAAATGAGAGATTTTTTTTCTTCCAGTAGCTACTGCGAGCCTCGGCATGGATCTGGTAAGGCAGTGTGCTCTCCTGCACTGCAGCCTGGGCATCCCCCTCGGGCTGGGAGGCCCTGTCTGGGTGACTAAATGGCCAGATGGCAAAGCAAGCCCCAAATGCAATGTGACAGCTGGGTGGCCACCTCAGTAGAAGGCTGGTAGCTTTGAAGGCTGATACCTCCCACAAACTTGCTTATGCTTGCACCAGAGAATCTTCTCTGTGCCCTAAGATACCAAACCCATGGTGGTTGTTCATGACATCATCCTCTTCAGACCCCTCTCAGAAAAAGTCAGTAAAAACTAGATTGGCTTTCTATGAACAAGTCAGGGAGGAAGAGCTCCAGGGTAATTCTCTAGGTGCTCAAGGGAAAGGGATCAAGGTGGATGGTAATACACATAATGAGAAAGGTCTGGGTGGGGTGTTCAGAGCTCTGCAGAGTGTTCCAAATGGAAGGTGTGCTTCTGAACCTTCCCCACGTTTTGCCCTGTGTGCCTGAAGCTGGAGAAGACAATTGCCGAAAGGGCATGAGCATCCCAGCAAGGCTGGGAGTGAGACAGGAAGGGCTCAACTTCTGAGTAAGGGTAGATGTTCCGGGCCCCTGAACAGGAATATCAGAAAGCAGTTCCTTGGGTCTGATAATATCAGATATGAGCAGGCTTTGGTCTCTTCCCAGGGACTTGAATGTGTGGAAGGATAAGGGGACAATAAGAACTTTATGACTTCTTTTGTTCCAAGGAAATATCAGCAGTGAGGTGAGTAAAGGAGAGATGATGAAGATCTGCAACGGTCTGCGATTTTGATGTGGTCCTGTCTGCTCTGCCAACCTACAAGACAGTGCAAAACTGGAATCTGTCTCCTTGGCTTGCCTGGGTGTCTGTGCTCAGACAGCACCACAGCCTCCCCAGGAAATGGATGTGTTTACATGGCTCTGTTTCTCAAACATATAGAGGTCATAAATTTAAAGGTAGATACTCTTTTACAGATCAGCCCTTCTGTAAAACAGTAACATCCAAGTGAAAGACATTGTTCATATTCCTTTTAGTAAGCCTGACAAGCTGGATTTTCCTGCAAATCACAGCAAATGAGGGCTCTGGAGAAAGCTTCAAATATTGGAGGGAAGTTAGTGACAAATATATTTTTTTACATAATCAGCTGGAGTGGGTTAGTTTTTTTGTTTATAGTAATGAATAACTGAAACATGCTTATAAAGAGGGTGATGTTCAGGGAGGTATAAAAATAATCATAAGATTTCTTCTATTGAGTACTTGTGATCCTCCTGCTTCACTTGAACACTCCTGGAAGGCTTTACTACAATCACCCAGTTACAAAGAGTTGCATGTCTGCAAGCCTGGTTAATGCTGATAATCAAGAAATCTGCACTGATAGTAAATAGTCATAGTCAGGTCCAGTTGCACATGACACAAGCAAGTGATTTCCCCTGGCATTCAGTGCTGTTTACTTGAGCCCCCAGTCTGTGGAGGCAGATGTGGCAAAATTCAGCCTGCTGTCAGTAATGTCCGTAACGCTTTGCTGTTCGGAGAAAGTTATTTTGGACTCTCGAATATACAGCTCCTCAGACAGCAGCCTGTGACCCAGAGCTGGGCCAAGACATAACTTGGCCCTTGAGTTTTTCACAGAGCTGGTACAGAGCACTATCCTGGGTTTCTCTGTTTTTAAAAAAAATAATTCTCCAATCATAACTGCCCTACCAAAACCAGAGAGAGCAGATGGCTTTATTCCACTGTAGAATTACTGCACCAATGAACCCAGAAGTTCAAGGAGTTTGATTCACTGACTTATGCTATTGAGGGTGTATTCTGGGTAGTATGAACTGGATAAATAAGGAAAAGAAGATGAGAAAGGAAAAAAAAAAAAAAAAAAGAGCAAACAAATAGGCTAGAAGTAGAACAGAGAGAATGGACTGGAGAACAAATACAGGACTGTGCAAAAAATAAGAGTAAAGATGCACAGAAAGAAGATTTTTAATAAAAAATTAATAGGGTACATATACTTTATATAGAACACCATTCACACTAACACATCTTTGGAGTGCAGTTTGCTCTTTTATATACAGCACTGGCTGATCTTTTGCTCTAAGGCCATTCACTCTTGGAGGGTTGAGCAGAAAGGGTTGAATCAATGTGAGAACTGATTTGCAAACCTCATCTGTCTGAAACTCCAGCACTGTTTTTCTGTACAAGTTTGCTTATCCTTACTCCACTGGGAAAGTAGTAAACTTTCCCAAAAATCAGAATATCATAGTCTTGGGGGAAAGAAAAAAAAAATTTTTTTCCTCAGTCCCATAATGAAAGGGCTAAGTTCTGGTCATGAGGTCTCCAAAATCAGTAACTTCTTTGAGAAACCTAAATTACAGGTTATATAGGAAAACCTGAGCCATAGCTAGAAAATGTGGGTGAAAGAGGAGGAGAAAGAGATAAAATGATTGCTGAATCCAGGAAAAAGTCAAGGACAGAGGGCCTGAAGGCTTTGGTCTTTGATTTGTATTTCCTGTTGTTGCAGGCAGCCGTACCTTCCATTCCTGTTAGAAATGTATTAGGATTTGGGAATTAGTGCCCAAATGCTGTTGGAAGGCTTATCAGAACTTTATTTAATCATGGCCCTTAAAGAAGAAAAGGCAAAATCTGGGAATTGCTGACACCTGCTACAGACTAACCTGAAAACAGGGGAAATGCAGTGATTGAAGAGGTGGTCTGATAAAGGACATTTCAACAGGGCAAATCGTGTGAAATGGACCCGTAGACTTTGTCAGCTGAAGGAGAATTTTCTTTGTATGTGTTTGTTATGGAACCAAATATTGTGTGTGTATGTGCTCAGATATTGCCCCACAAAAGATGTTTGTGCAATTCTTTAGTGTTGTCAAAACAGAGTGAAGAGCATTGCTAAAGCTTCTAGGGAATGTTCAGAAGACAAGGTTTCCTTTGAGGAAGCAGCTTAGGTGCTGGCTGGGTTTCACAGGCTTCATTTGCATTTGCGGAGGCTGCGTGGTTTCCAAACTACACCACCACTGCAGCTGTCTTCCTTGCTTTTCTCCTCCTTGGGGCACTGTGCTCAAAACCCACATTAAAACACGGGGAAAAAAAAGATCCTAGTGGGTAAATTTATACTGTGGCTGGAGTTAGACACTTCAGTTAAAAATAAATACAATTCTTCCCAAGCAATTTGGAACCCTTGTTGAAATCTCATAGTCTTTTGTAGTTGGAGTTTTGCTTGGCATCTCTTCCAGGTAACTATGGAAGTGCCAGCAAAGTTCATGCTCTAATGTGGACAGGGACATTGAAAAGCTCTGGGGGCCCTGTAATTAGCACTTTTGGTTGCTCCTTCTATAGTGCACTAGAAAAGTTCTTCAGTCTCTAAGCTTGTATGGTGAGAGCACCACTAAGGTCACAGTTTATATTTATCAGTTAACTTGCTAATTTGAAGGGAAAGCATTGAAGTGGAAATGTAGAAAATAGAAACAACATGAGCAGGTCAAAATATCCAAAACAGCAATATGAAATGTTCCAGTGTAAATACATTTCTATAAAAGGTGTGAATGAAACTTCAAAAAAAACCCAGATGATGGATTCGGCACAGTCAATGAACACAATTATAAGTAGGTACTGAAGGAGAATATTCCACCAACCATGGATCCACAGATAATAATTAATAAGAACCGACTCCACTCCAGGCAGGCAGGTGCCCAGTATTATTTCACAGTTGACTGTTCAGGGGGTAGAGGTACTCACCTTTGACACAGATCTTAATAATTTACTGCAGTTTTATCATTAAATCAGCATATAATTGGGAAGGAAATTAGGTTTTTTTTGTTGTGAAGCAAAGCAATACCATTAATTTAATTATTTGTAGGAAAGGCTTTCTGTAGGTATTTGGTATTTTTCTGTCTTTTTTTTTTAATTAAGTAAAGTAAAAACAATACCTTTTTTGTCATCAGTGCTTGGTAAAAATATGACAGTGCGGTGTGATTTTCAACTTAAGCACAAGCTTGGAAAAATGTACATTTTATCTGGACTGGCAATAATGAATTACAAGGAAACACAAATAAGTTAAGAATATATCTGATACTTCCTACCATTTCTGAATCTGTGTTCCAGTATCTGTGGGAAAAAGGCTATTTCAAGAATTGTACTTCGTATTTATTTTTTTTTCCTCTCAGCAAAATTGCCATAGCCTTGAATAATAATTGAATTCATTTAGTCTTTAGAATACTCAAGTTTGCAAATAACAATGAAAATGAATATTTCATGACATGGAGGATGATAAGCTATAGTTTTGTAACTTTGACTGGTAGCCCAGCACAAGGGAGCCAGCATTTACATTTCACGAGAATTTTTGCACCCAGATAATTAAAAGAACTGCAGCTTAAAACAATAAGCAGGCAGGTGGGGATAGTTAAACAAGACCTTTATTTTTGGGTTTTCTTGCCCTGTTCTGGACAACAATTTTCAGTTCAGCTTGGTACATGGAATTTGTTGTGTACGCAATGCTAAGGGGTATCATAAACCAGTTGCACCTGCAGCAGCCCCTATTGTCTGGGAAAGGCTTTGACGGGGAGACAGGTGTTAACAGTATGTCCGGATTTTCACACGACTTGTCGTAAATATTTTTATAGATTTTTTAAATTAATTTATTTTCAGTGAACAACCTCTGAGCTCAGGTCAGGAGGGTAGAGCAGTGCCCTGGGGCAGTTCTTAGAGGCGGCCGTGGGCAGGACGGAGGCAGTTCCTTGTGACTGCCGTGGTTTCTTGGGGAATGCACGGGTACAGAGGAGTGGTTAAAGAGCAGCTCCAAGTACGTAATCCATCTGGGAACAGCATCAGGCTTCCCCCTCGGAGCAGGTGAGAGAACCGCAGGAACATTTTTTATAGATGCTGAGTCCATTTCAGAGAAGTGCTGGGGTGGGGGTGTGCGGGGGGCGGGGTTGCCGATATATTTACCGTGGAAAAACTTATTTGAGTTGTAATTGTCTATGAGAAACCATAACCTAACCACAATACTTGGGGAGGTGCAAAATCTCCGAGGGCAAAACAAAGCCGGGAGGGGGTGTAACTTTTGCCGAACTCTGGGACAGCCCCTCCAAAGACACCAGCGGCGGGGAGCCGGCGCAGGCACGGGAAAGGTGCTCGGGCTGCTCAGAGCACGCAGGCTGTAGCTCGGCTGGGAGTCACTTCACTTTTTCTTTATTATAAGCACAGCTCTGCCTATTGTGTGCTGCGGAGCGGGGGGAGGACAAAGGAAGCAAGCTAAGAAATTAAAGAAGACGGGGAGGGGTGGGAGCTGCGCTAGGGCTGGAGCAGCGCTCCGGGGGTGTGGCGCGGCAATCTGCTTTGAATCGCTGCGTGTTGCCGCGGCCGCCGAGCTCGGAGCGGCTTTTGCGAAGATTTACTTCACTTCAGGCTGGGTCTGCCCCTGGCTGACGTCACGGGCTGGAGCAGCGGCTCCAGAAGGCTGGATGAGTGACAGCCCAGCCTACTTTTTAATAGCTTTGTCATGTGACGGGGAACAGTAGTAAGACAGGTGCCTTCGGTTCACTCTCAGAGAGGGTCTCGTTGCCTGCATGAGTGTCTGCTGCCTGCCTGCCTGCCTCTGGACTGTAGTTTGCCAGCTTTCCTGCCGTCGCTCCGCAGCTGGATGGCGTGGGACATGTGCAACCAGGACTCTGTATGGAGTGATCTCGAGGTGAGGAGGGCGCGGCGGGGGCGGCCGTGGGGTGCCGGCAGCTGGCGGGGGCCGTGGGCTCGCCGGGGCACCGGCAGGACGGCCGAGGCGGCGTACTTTGCAAACAAGTCCGTATCTTATCTTAACTCCAGTAAGTTTGCTATTTTAAGGTTACTCTGCGATGCCTTGAGCAAATCAAAGCTGAGCTCCTGTCATCAGTATAGTATCTCCTGCAGTTGGAAACTATTTTCATGTGCCTCTGGCTCTCTTTCCCGTCATATGCAATATTTATGCTCTAAGATACTGATATGAATCGGTGTCTGAAGTGGCGTTTCCAGTGGCGTTTAGTGGCCTGGTTGGAAAAATGCCATGTTTATTTAGAATAAGACTAATATTTCTTTAAAAAAAAAGAAAAAAGTTATAATTGACTCGTGTCTTCATATTTTAATTCCTTGTTTCACTGTGAGCTGTTGAAGGTTTTTTCCTTGTTTATGAGCTGCAGAATACAAACACGCACACAGAAATGAATACCCTGTTGTTTGGCTTTAGATGCTTTTTTAAAAGAGATTTCTGGAAAGAGACGTTTCCCTGCTACTTATGGTATTGGAATACTGACGTTGTAGCTAATGCCCCGTAGAGCAGGGTTCGCAGTCAATCTGAGTAGTCCAAGAAATGGTTAAATCCCACTGTACAGCAGAGACAACAGGATGAACCATGAGAATAGAGTTTATGCAGGACTGTGTGAACTGCTGCTGCCGCTGCTGCTGCTGCTTGTGTAAAAATAGACGGCAATACATCAAATCCACAGCTTCTGCTGGCTACAATTCATAAAGGAAAAAAATAAAAAAAAAAGTCAAGCAGCCCCACAGTAATCTCTGGAGTATAATGCGAGGTTTGAGGATTTCTGCATGTTTGCATTCAGCAAAATGGAGCATTACCTGAAAGTTCGGGCAACTTGCGAAGCGAGGCAAACTTTCTTTGGACCCCATGGAGAGGAATCCCGAATACAGGCCTGCTCAAAGGAACTAATCCTCTGGCTTCAGGCTTGGAATAAGCACTTAAAATGCTCCCCTTGGGCAATGGGGGAGGGAAAAACAGGTTACAGGCAATGCTTTTTAAATAAGATGTTCACGTTGTAGAGAACTACCCATTTAAAGTTTCCATGTTCTCCAGTAAATTTTTTTCTATCTGGCAGAGCATGTGTGTGGATTCTCAAGTCATTTTGTCGTGTTTTTAATATTTGCAGCTTGCCATTGTATCCACAGATTTCTGTTTGCATATTGTAATTGGTCTTATCTTGTTTTGATTTCTTGGTAAAGTGGAATAGATATGGATAATTCATATGTCCTGTAGCTATTATAAGTCAAGGCAGTAAGTGGATGACTTTCTGGCTCCAAAGTCCTAATTGTTTCTGAGTAGCTGGAGTATCTTGTGGGTTGTTGTCTGGCTTGTAGCATGGGTCTCATCTGCCGTAGCTTCATTTTTCCATCATGTATTATTCTTAATGCTGCTAGGAACTGATTGTGGAACCAGCTTATGTGGAAATACTGAAGATTTATTTTAATCACTAGAGTTCCTGCAATAATTTCAAGCTAGTAACAGAATAGATAATTCATGTCAATGACTTTTTCATAGTGCAGAGAGGGAAAAAAAAACCAAAAAACCAAAAAAAGAGTTTGATCTTAATATTAATTGTGTGGTGGATGGATTAACTGTGGGTATGAATTTGCCAGTGTGCTCCTGCACTGCACTTCCTGTAGCAGCACTATCATCTGCATGCTGCTTTGGCTCAGGGGATCACCTTTACTGAGCTAAAATAACGCAGGCAGCAAGTACTGGAGGCAGCTTTCATTTTTTGAATCATTAATATTTGCTGTCAATGTAAAATGTATTATATTCTTGCTCACATAATGACAGGACGGCGTGTTGTTTAATAAAGGCCTGCATCGCTGTAGCTGATCAGCGTCCCCAGTGCTTCACAGCTTAATGAAGGTGATGTACAGTAAGGTTGCAAAGATTGATAGAGAGAATCCACATGACACACATTTTGTCAAGTCTCTCTTTCTTTCCTGAGTTCATCCCCTTGGCACTTTGAAAAACTTGTTAAAAATAAAACAAAGATTATATTTTCATTAATATAATTAATATGGCACAACTCCAGTCTTCTTCTTTTTTTTTTTTTTTTTTTTTTTTTAATTTACCTTCAAAGGCGCAAAACCAGCCAAAAGGTTAATAGGTTAATGGAGAATTATACTTAATTATAATGATTCATTACCATCAGTGCAGTTAAGCTAATTTACTGTTTGCGCCTGAACTAAGAAAAAAGGTCTGTTGGAGTGAAATAACGCACAGTAATTAGCCTTTTGTGTTTAGTGACTGCTTTATCCTCCTAAATGTTACTGTAAAATGAGGGCTATAGTTATGGAATAACTATCATATCAAATAACAGTGGAAAGACAGTAAAATGTGTGATACCAATGCAGGTGCACCTGTTACAGATGTATAGGCAAACAGCAAATATCAGCATGTCAGATGAGGACAGTTTTAGGACTTGGAGTGTTAAATCTGGCATCATCCAAAGGCCAAATATAAATTAATAACAGGAACACTTGCTGCTAATGTGTCTCAGATTAATGTGCTCTGTGTGCTCAGAAGCATAATGTCATATTCAGAAACATTGATTTTATTATCATGTCAACATTGGCAAGGCATATATACTTCATTTCAGCAGTTACATTTTTAGGTGACATCGCAGTCACTATAGGTAAATGAAAGATGCAGTAAGCAGGATATTTTTTTAATACCATTGTTTATGTTGCTTCAAAAGCCCACTGTAGGAACTTTAAAAATGCAGATTACCAAAAGTAAACATGTTTAAGTAGGTGGTTCACAGGGTGAAGCTATTTTTATAAATGAAAGCAGTAACAGATCAGCAGGATACTTTAGAAGTCTATGGCATCAGTTATAAGCTACTGACCTCCAGAACACAAACCTGAGAATGATGCTGAGAATCTACCTTTTCAGTCAAAAACTAGATTATCCTTTAATGAGATCAGAGATTTCGGCCAAGCATCAAAAAAGGTCAACTCTGTATTATAAGATTGCTGCCAGAAGGTTGTGCCTCGCACTGAAGAAGAGGAAACTCTCTAATTTATTTTTTTTTTATAGATTTTTTTTTTGTCTTACACTCAAAATTATGGTTATAAAATCCAGATTAAAAAAAAGAAGTTAAGATTACTTGAGTGGGATTTTTGACTTCTTATAGTTCTACAGCCCCTTAAATAATAGGAAGAAAAACAACTGCTATTCCAGAGCTTCGTTTTGCAGCCTCTCAGCTTCCTTGCCCCTTGGCCTACTCTATGATTATCTTGTAGTGTCCTGGTGGATGTAGAAGTTGTCTGGTAAATTATAGCTCACACCAGCTGCACCGAGTCTTTGTGCCAACAGACAAAATCTTTGCTCACGGCTGCGCTGCTGCATCCAGCCCGTGCACTGCAGACGCACCGAGATTCCAGGGACAAAAACCTCAATGAAGTGCACCTTCAGCAGCTCTCGCTTGCATTGTTGTGAAAGGCGGTCCTTGCGAGAGTGACACAGCCAGTATTGAGCAGTGCACATCCACGGACACTGTTAGTGCCCTACAGACATCTGCCTTCAGAAAGTGGCGCTTTCCCCATTGACTTCAGTCCAGGTAGAAGTTGGGCAATCATTCTAACCACCCAGTCAACTGACAGAGGAGTTGAGGAGGTCCTGCTGTTGGCCATCCTTAACACACTGCTAGAAATAATCACAGTAGATGCCTTTAGACTCAGTTGACTTCAGATGGCTTTTAACCATTCAGTGCCTGGTGCCTCTGCAGCTCCACATGTGCTTTGCTGTGTGCCCGTATCGACGTAGATGTTTGGAGATGAGTTACAAGGATACACAGTGCAGTGCAGTAGGAATTGCTTAATTGAGCAGCATTGACATATGGGACTCGGCTATTTGCCAAACTGTTACTACGTGTTTTCTATAATTAGGAAATGGTTTTGGTGGATACTCTAACATTTCAATTGCTGTGTTGAAGTGGATATATGTTATTAATTTTTTCTTCCATAGTAGGTCAGTCAATATCCTATATAGCTTTGTACTGTCATATAAAAGGAAACTTACTCCAAGTTTGTTATTATTTATCCTCACTCTCTTCCTAAGTTGTGCAGACAAAAACATTTTGGATTGCTGAAGAGGATTCCTGCAGACTAAACTTTGCTAACTGCCTCAACCAAAATGTTTCACAGACCGTCTTTTAGGATTACTGAATCAGAGGCTGCTAGAAGAGGAAAACCCATTTGGTTTTCTGATTACAGCTTCTCTCTGGGGATATTTAGGAAACCAGCTAGGATAATAGATATGTTCACACCAAGCAGGTGAAAGGCTGCGTGAACTAACTATGCCCATCACTGAGAGGCGAATATAGGGATATTTCAAGCCACACTTTGGTTGCCAGGACCCTTATGCAAACCTGGGTGGCTGTGGTTTGTGCATCAGGAAAGGAGTACAGCAGCACCACTAACCCATACTTTTTTTTGCCCATATCATAGCGACCATCATGAATGGCTGTAAGAATTACAGTAAGGTTCTGTAGAAGTGAAAGTGTGACTGTCTCCAGCTTGAGCTAGCCTCCAGGGCTGAGGGCTGTAACAGGCTGTGCCTCTTTAACCTGAATGTATCAGGAAATGCGTGACAGACCTTGCCCAGAGGTATTCATCTGTAACTTCTACCTGCACTGGTTCACTCTGAAAGGAGAATAAGGCCATGCTTTGGCCTCTGCTGTTGGATTTAAAGCTTTGAATCTGATCATTATCAAATGGCATAGGGAGAAGGAGGGTCATTGTCCCTGGACAGAGATGTGATAGAGAAGGCAGCTTATGCCCTGCTGTTTTCCCTGCCCCTTTACATAGAGCTAACAATGACCAAATACTATGTGTTTCTTTTTTCAGAAAACAAAGTCAATCCCAGTGACCCTGTGCCACAGCTTAATTGAGGCTTAATTCTTATCACATGATATTAGTTAATAGATTCATGGTAATTAACGAAACTATTTCTGTGGTTCTGTATCCTGCAGTGTGCTGCTCTGGTTGGCGAAGACCAGCCTCTTTGCCCAGATCTCCCAGAACTTGACCTCTCTGAACTAGATGTGAACGACCTGGATGCAGACAGCTTTCTGGGGGGACTCAAGTGGTACAGCGACCAGTCAGAGATCATCTCCAATCAGTACAGCAATGAGCCCGCCAATATATTTGAGGTAAGGCAAGGTGATGCAAGTGCATGTTGCAAAGTCCTTGCTTGCTTTTTCTTTTTCTGATTTTTTTTTTTTATTAGCCTGGTGGACAACAGTTTACTATTTTTCTGCCATTAAGAGACAAGAAAACTGCTGTTGTATTTCAGGTTCTGATTAGTTCCTTTAATTCTCATGAGCGAAACCAGACCTGCAATCCTGAGGGGTATGGGAGAGAAGCCTTAAAAGGATTTAAATGGAACTTCTGATTTTTGAGGGGAAACAACTAAGGAGTGCCTATAGCACACTGCCCTGTGGTGTCAAGATGAGGAGTTGCACTGTTGTCAGCTACAGAGCAAAACAGCAGTTGAGACTTGTTTGTTGTCTTCCACTTGAATTCCTCGGCAAGATGCAGAGTGCTGCACAACAGCTAGCTGATGAGTAGCTGGAAGATTTCTAGTAAAGATTTTTACCAGTCATAGCCTTACTGTGCAAGTTACTTGCACACAAATTGATAGGTCCACAATTTGTTTATGAATAGGGGAGAGCAAGGGTGAGTGTGGCAGAGAAGGCAGTGAGGACAGTCAGCAGCTCAGGGACAAGCTCAGCGTTCTGATGTCTCATAGATCTCCTGGTGGCGAGCACTCTAAAAATAAAAGTGTGATAGGAGAGACTTAATTGTTTTCTTTCCAATTGTGCATTGGGGGTTAGGTTGTACGAGAGATCAAGGTGTACAAGAGGAGGATTCTGGTGGCTTTATCACTGTCTTGGTCTTCTTTCTTTTTTTGTGTAAAGGCTTCATAATTCTCCACCTTGTGGTTTTGGGCAGCCGTGCTTCTCCTAAACTCTAACCTCCTTCCCTCCTTGTTGATGGGAGAGGCCATAGATCATTCACTGACTGGGAAATTGGACAATAAATTGATTAGCTGGCAGGAAGACCTTGTACAGAAGCAAACTATGGGTGCTGTTTCTTACACAGCGGGTACCACAGCTCCAGGAAGTACAGCTAGCCCGCTGGTTTCAGAAAGCCCCTGATTATCGTGGTAGAATTTTAAAGGCTGGAAAAAATTAACTGAAATGGTATGGTAAAATGCTTACCTAGGATGTGATGTTCTGAATAAAATTCTCCTTCCTTTATATACAGCTCTTAAGCCACAGTGATCTCCCTGATGCAGATGATGAACTGCTCTGGATTTAAAGCAGTGTAACTGATAGCAGAAACTGGTCTTCTCTCTTTCATTTCTGTAATTTACATCCAAGTAACTTGGAATTAACTTTATTTGAATCAAAATAGCCCTGCAAAGCCTTGTGTTTAAGCCCTCTTTTTTTCTTTAGTTGTATAATGTTCCACACTTTGTTTTACAAAGTTTCCAAATCCCATCGGGTTCTTGAATTGCAGTTGTACTGCCTCAGGCAGGGTAGGGCATGTTGGTGGCAGTGGGGGAGGCAGGGGGCAGGGTCCACATTTACAGCAACTGTGCTGGACACTTGCTTTGCTTTTTTTGTAACTGTGGACACACATTTTTTCCACATCCATCAAAATCCAAAAATGCAGAAGCCTTTTCCTGTCGGAAAAATCAGTTGAAGATGCAGACTTTCGAAGTGTAAGTTCCAGATAAGTAATACAATTACGTATTTGCCAAATCTAAGCATACAAATTATTGCAGTAAAACCAATGGAACTTGACCACCTCATTGCTTCTCCTGTGTGTTACTGCCCGTCTGCTCTGATGGCCACAGCTGCGGAGTATAAAGCTGTCTCAGATAGGTAGTGACCATTCCCCAACATACCTTGTAGAGGAAACAATTCCTGTTCTGAAAATCACAGTGTGTTGGAAACAGAGGGACAACCAGATAGGCTGGTAGTTAACCTCGCTGGGAGATGGTGACAGGGCAACATCTCATGGGCACGTTTGGCTCTGTCTGAGGATGAGTGCCCCGGTGTGAAGAAACGGGGATATGTGTGGAGAAACGGGGGCAATGCAGCTGGGGGAATTAATCTACACAGCAAGTAATAGGTCAGAAATAATAGTTTGGAAATGAAATACACTGCTTCTTTTCTCACACTCATTGACTTCAGCTGCAGGCTGCATTGCTGTCTCATCACAGCTTGGCCCATACTTACCTGTAGGGACAAATTGTGCCCTAATGGTATTTTACAGTACTGCAGTGCAAAATTAGCCTATTTTCAGCTTCTTAGAATGTTGCATTTACATTTCTTGGTTGCTTGGCCTACGAAGATGGGAATGAAACAGTTATTTTCACCTCCCTTACATTAACCCTGTCCCCATTCTCCACTGTGCAGCTGGATACTTTGCACTATTTCTTGCCTCTGCCACTCGGTAATGTGACGTCTGGGGGTGCTCAAGATCAGAAGATGTCTTCTTCCTCCAGAGACTCTCACATACTCTGTGAGGAACTATTTCTTTTGCTGAGAGAATGGAAGTTTTGTGCAGTTTCTTATTTGGTAATCACTGGATTTTTAAAAAAGAAAATAATGTCTTTTTATACCTTTTATTTTTACTTTTTTTTTTCTCTCTTGTTATTTTGGGAGTAGTATGTTTTATCTAACTTAAGCTTCCAGATGAGGCATTGTCATACAAAAATAGAAATACAGCCTATTTGAGGTGGAAAGGAAGGAACCAGAATGACAAGGAAATGATGGGAAGTACACGAGCAGCATTACTTGCTCAAGCTGTACAGTGTTAATTCCCAAATCTAGCTTTGAGTGAAACACACTCTCTCTCCTTTGAGGTATTAATGCAGTACATGTGGCATTGTCTATATGAAGGACAGTGTCCAAAAGCCCTTTACAAAGTTCCTGGGTGTCTTTGATGCACTTCTTTTTTTTAAAGAAAGATTTGTATTTCATAAAGTGAATTTTCAGTTTTTCTGCAAATCATGTTCCTGAAAGCTCACTTGAGCTGAGCACCCACAATCTTAGGCACTCCCAGTGGCACTGGGAGTCTCACAGACTAGAAATGATTAATAGTTATAGTAGCAACCTGGAGCCAAGTGAGATAAAGGTCCAATTAGTCTAGATAGTATGTAAGTGTTAAGTATAAATCCCTGCTCTCATCCGCTTAGGTGTGATGAGATACTGGCCTTCACTCTGGGATTAAAACACACCAGTATTTTGCAGACACACCTAATTCATCACTACATCATCCTGCTCACATGCCAGTGTAACCGATAGGAGTCCCAAATCAAGGCTGTACTGCCCCAGCACAGAGGCTCTTCTTACTGATGTTTGTGCTTATGTGCATTATGAATCAGGTGATTTCTTTTTATTGACAGCTTGATGGCTTCCGGTTTTCACCTGATTTTCTTTGCCTGTTGTTTGAAAAGATAAAATGAAGGAGTTCTTGCCCCTCAGGTCACTGTCTATTGACACGAGTTCATGCAAGTAAATAGTTAACAAGTCACCCAAGACCAGTTGTTTAGATGGTTTGTTGCACCATTCGCTTTTATGATTTGTTTTTTTGAATAACTAGACTTAAAAAAAATGTATTTTCAAAAAGTTTAATTTGGCTACTTTCAGAAAATCAAAATGGTTAAATTTTCATTCTCAAAGCCAATGCTATGTGAAATTGTGAACAAACATACAACTTGATGTGTCATGAGTTAGCAGGCTTTTTGTTCATGAAAACTGTTGTCCCTTGAGGCTTTTTGAAATATACTGTACCATATCATGTAAGATTAGTCATATTTAAAATTATTTATGATCCATGCCTAGCATTATGGAGAGGGAAGATATCAACAGTGGATGTTTCTCTTTGTTGGCATTTTTTGCAAGTAACACAGCTGATGAGAAGAGAAAATTCAGCCTGTAGATAGGCAATAACCTGTTAAACTACAATGAACCTGTGTAAAATCATAAAGCTTGTACTTGGCAAAACACTTTTTTTAGCCTTTAAAAGGACTTCAGAAAACCCACATTGCTTGCCCTTTTGCAGATTTATTTTATTTACATAATTCTATGTTCCAAAGTGATGCTTATCGTATTTGATGATTTTGGTTTTAATTGTTTTATATAGGCATATCCCAGGTTACTTCTCAAGGCCATTCCATGTGCTACGTATTTGGAAAGCCTAAAAAGATAACTGTTTTATTGTAGACTGCCAAGAAGAGCTGTAATACAAGAAGTGAGAATGTGAGGAGAGAAAGAAATACACAATGAAATGCAGACTTTCTCTCCCCTGGCAGCAGAGGAATGCATGGAGATAAATGATTTCTTATTTATTTGGAAGAGGTTGTATCAGGGAGATGATGAGTGTTGAGGGAAGCCTTAAACATCACCAGGGTAATTTGCATTGGTTCAGATTATAAAATTGCTCATGTTCTGTGGTGCTGCCAGTCTCTTTCACCATTGCAGGTTATTCATTCAAGGTTTGTAGCCAGATTGATTAATGAATTACCAGATCTTGCGTAAAATGACTTGGCCTGACTTTTAAACAACCACCAATGTTTTCTTTGTCAGTCTTGTGACTAGTGTTAATGGGTTCCAGAGAACTGAGCCTATACAGACTTTCTGTAGTGGCCTTCCCTAGCATTTTTTCCCCTTTTTAATTTTCTCCAAAACTAGTAGCCCAGGGCAGGCAGTTCAAGGAGATACAATCTCAGGGAAAAAAAAAAAAAAAAGACATAGTAGTCAAATCCTTGATGGCTGATGCCCTTCAGTGCCAAATCAGCATGATTTATCATAGCCATCTATTCAGCACAACAGAGGCTGGAGGTGAGCTGCATGGTGTACCTCACACAATATGCATAACTAGAGCTCTGAACTTTGAAGGAAAGCCTCAGAGCTATTTGCAAAGTGCTGGTGCTTAGTGAATACTAAATTACATTTAGGAAATAGTCTACTGCTACCAGTTATACTTCATTTTTATTCTTGACACAGACACCTAAATCAGAGAACAGTAACATTTCAGAGATTATGGTAGCAGTTTGGGTATGTTCCAACACTATAATAGGATCAGAATTTTAAGGCCTTTTTTATTATTACCAATAGTCACTTAGTTTCTACTGCAGCGTACTTTGTAGGGAATTACAGCTTTTACTAAAAAGATTAAAATGCTATTATGCAAATGATTGCAGTATGTTATTATGTTTACAAATTAACATCCATGGCTCAACACACAAATTAACTAACTATTCCATCTATATTATTAAGGATTTAATAAAGTAACTGTTGATAAAAATGAGGAGCTTGGAACAGTTAATAGGAGCTGATTGTGATTTAACATAGAACTTAAACATTGTGTTTAATGTTCTAGATGGCATAATGGCAGAATAAAGCTTATCAAAGTGCTTGAAAGGACTGTGATTGTGTGCACCACATAGCAGCCTGTCTGAGGCCCCGGGGGGCATGAACAAAATAGCTCTGGGCAGTAGTGTAGAGCATACTGGTGAATCTGGAAGCAATACAGGACCAAGTTGTATCAACATGTACTTCCCTGCTCTAATAAGTAGGCTTTTCTGAAATTCAGATTCATGCAGATTGAATGTTTTACATGATAAGCACATGTATTTGGGTATTTGGGAACTTGTGTCCCTCTATAATGCATCCTGTAATGAACTGCTTCCATGGCAAATCGGATTTCATTGCAGAGAATATCACTGTATGGTAAAAAAGGGGAAGGCTGAATTCAGTCTGAGATGACTTTACAAATGTTCCTGCAAGTTGTTATTCCTAACAGTTCATAAGAGATCATAAGAGCAAACAGGTAAGAGCTACTGAGGTCCTAGAGAAATGAATGTACAGTATGTGGTTATGGGATGGATTTAATAGCGAAAGGGACGTCATAGGTTTAATACAACAATAAACATAAAGAGCAAAAGATGCAGATTTGGGATAGGAAACTTTATAAGAATGATAAAAGGTAACAGTGTATCATAAAGCCTACTTGTGAAACTAGGAGAAGACCCTCATTTCTAGGGAAAGAAAACAGCAGACACTTGACAAAAGTGCCCGACTTTTTATATTCCTAATGGAGCAGTGTCACACTTCTTGTGTGTTTGAATACATTACCTTTACGAGTGTCTGTGGCCTGACTCAGGGCTCTACATCTGCTAAATAGGAGACCAGCACAATAACATCCTGTCTATGTGGGATGATGTATGTAAACGATAATCTATGATTAGCTATGCTGACATTTAAAAAGGCTCAAGCAGTAAGTGGAATTTATTTTATTCGAACCAGCTGCTATGTAATTGGAAAGAGTTTATGCAAATGTTCTGTATCTAGTGTTACCAAGGTGTGCTGCTGCTCCTTTTTTCTTTCCCTCTTGGACAAACTACAATGCTTTAGTGCAAGAACCACCTGGCATGCTGGTTGAAACCTTCAGGCAGGAAAGAAGTCCCAAATGAGCAAAAAAACAATTGCTTTGAGAATTTATGTTTGATGTATGTGGCCACCAAAATGGTTCCCCAGGCGCGCAATCAAGAGAAGGCGACCGATCCACTTCACGGTCCCATTAAAGAGACATTTCACCTACAGCAGCCGTGGCTCGAGATGCTCACTGTGCTGCTGCTCTGTAGAGCACCTGCCCTTTTTCTGAGAGGGAAGACTAGCACTCACCAGAACAGTAGTAAGCTAATTAGGTCATTAGATGGATGTCTTGGCCTGTGTTAAAACTAGCCCTTGAGGACATTGCGTTACACTGTGTTCCCACTGGCTACATAGCTAAATACGAACTGGTGTCAGCTGCCATGCAAACAAAAATGTAATAGCCTCCTTTCACAGCGGTCATCTTAAATCCACTTTGGTCACAGTCACACTCCACATCTGTTTTAGTGAGATGCAGCTTCTTAGGGTGGCGTTTGGACTTCATAAGCACACAAACAACCCAGCTATAAATTGCTACTGCTGGAGTTATTTTGAATAAGTGTATACTGTTTCATATTTATAATGGTGAGGCTTCATAATATTCACAGTGAATATATAACACAGATCAGTTCAACAAGCATGAAATTGTATGTTGTCAACTTGTCACATAAATAGAGCCATATTCTAGCTTACGATAATGTTGAACTAAATATTTTCTCCCTGGAACTGCAGAGAGGGTCACAAAAACGTGGGACAGTAGCTCTGTCTTTTGTTGGAAAAACAGACTCATTGCTAGTGGGAAGTAAATATTTCTGATAAGATTCTTCTGGTTTTTTAATTCCCCGTTGGCTTACCAACAGCAACAGAAAGTTTGCCTTTCTTAGACAAATGCTAATTGGTTAAATTAAATTTATTTCCGTTAATGGTTTTGTTTCTAGTGTAACCTCTTTTCTTTTTTTCCATTGTTGCTATTTTTGCTCAATGCATCATTGCTAATTGCTACTAAATAGTCCATCTTAACCCTGGCATGCTCTTTCCCTCTTGCCCCATCCCATTTAACATTGACTGGCCCATGACATTACAGAAGGATAAAATTATTACAAGTTTTCATTTAGGAATTCTTTTTCCTTAGTGCCACTAACTTATTGTGCATGTGTAGGTCAGGAGGAGGAAATTGCACAGAG
Source organism: Parus major (assembly GCF_001522545.3). Taxonomy (NCBI): domain Eukaryota; kingdom Metazoa; phylum Chordata; class Aves; order Passeriformes; family Paridae; genus Parus; species Parus major. The sequence goes on from NC_031771.1 coordinate 51,481,562, forward strand.
TATATTTGTTGCAGGGAAAGTTTTGGTATTGAATCATGATAAACTGTTTTTTTCCTTTGAACAGAGGAAAAATACAAAGAAGAGTTTATATGAGTGTGAAAACTTACCTACTTGTAGCTTTTTTTGTACTACTTTGGGTAATCCTCAGATGCACTGGAAATTTGCAGCCTTTCTGGAGAAGTGCCCCCTGCCAAATTTTTAGGCCTCTTTTTCTCCAGTATCTAATTTTTATTTTGGTAGCTTTGTGCAGGTGCCTACAGGATCCTGATGCCTTTGTAAGTGATGGGCTGAAGCCTTGGCAGGCATGGAGATCTGACTGTGTGTGCAGGCACACTCAGCCATGGAGGCTGGGTTCAGGTCTCGGTGGAAATCATCCCCTTTGCAACGCATAGCTGGTTGCTTTGGCTGAATTTTCCATTCTGACACAACAGAGCAACAGTCTTGCTTCGTAATGATTGAGAAATTAATTAGCACTTTGTGGCAGTGATGAGTCTGAAGGGCCATGATTGGAGTTTGCTTTTTACCACATGCAGTAATCACTGGGTTTTGTTTATGAATGCACAAACCGAAAACCTATTGAGATTTTGGTGTTGTCATGAAGCGTGAGCTGTGTGATGCACTAGAATAATACTTCCATTTCGTCACACACATCTGTGCTTTTGTGCTTTACTGTGAGTAACACAATGGGGTGCTGGTCCATAATGGGTACTTCTAATCACTAAGATGATAATCAGAAGAACAGAGTATTTTCTGTGAGGAACCGCGGTGGCAGCCTCAGGCAAGTGTTGTTGCCTTGTTGATTTATGACAGGTTTGAGTTGCCTGAACTGCTCACAGCCATCCAGCTTAGCACATAAAGTTTAGGAGGATCATCCCTTCCAAGCATATTATGGGTCTAGAGGTGTCAAATGGGCAGGGAGGACTTTTACTTCTGGCTGCTGCCATATCTGCTTCTTGAAGGCTCAGTGATATTAGATCTTTATCAGGATTTGGAGGGGCTGCCATCAAATGGTGTGAGGGACTGCAGATCTTTCCTACAGGAGATATACTTGAATAAAAAGAGAGAAATTGGGTAGAAAAGTTTCTCACCTCTCGTCAAGGAGGTGGTGATAATGGTTATCTGGAAGATTGGTTTGGTCAGAGGAGCTTCCACATAAGCTGCTAAAAGAAACAATGGAAGTTTTCTCCTGGAATGGTAGTTTCACAAGGAGGACAAAAATTTTTTTCTGAAGGTTCTCCCAAAACCTTTGCAAAAAATCTAGTTTTTCTTCTCCCATGTTGCTGTATAAGCAGTGACACAATGACTCAGGAAGCGCATCAGAGGCCTTAGGTAATAAATGTTACGGAAGTGAGACAATTCTTACTTTGGTGAGAATGCTGCAGGCTGCGTATTTCCACAGAGCAGTCAGTGACCAGAAGTGAAAAGCAGATATCACCAGAGCTTTAAAACTCTTCTAGTGTTAGGGGTTGTTTGTTTTCTTTGGTGTTTTTTTTGCTTGTAAATACGTATCGCTTGGCTAGGTGGATGTAGCAGTGATGTTCTCTGCTCTACCAGGCCCTGTGTGTTGAGACTGAATGAGCAGGGTCTTTGGTCTGTTGGTATCCACTTTGAGGGCTTCTGGGTGAGGCATAGGCAGCCAGGTAGTGCAGGTGACAGCGTGGGTGGTAAAGGATGGAGAATGAACTTGGAGCAGGCAAGGGCTTTGCAGAATCATAGAGTGGTTGAAGTGGGAAGGGATCTCAAGAGGCCATTTTGGCCCAACCCAGCCAGTTCAGGAAGGAGTACATGGAACAAGAAGTCAAGGAAGTACTTCTGTGTTTCTCTGTTACTGCTTCTTCTCTCCTTGAAATTACTTTGTTAGTACTGGTAAGGAGTTTCTGATCCCGTTTTGAAAATCTTGGCCTATAGTCCTAAGCAGCTATGGAATTTCTTTGAGACATGCCTGTATATAGCTAGAAGCCTATCATTGCTAAATCCTAGTTTTCAGAGAAAGATGGGTAGCAGTCAAGCATTTGCAGTCTGGCCATGGTTTTCATGACAAATTTTCATATAAGGAAACCTACTTCTTGGGCTAACCTTAGCTTCCACAGGTACCGAGCTTATCCGTTTTCATGACTTATTGTTGGACTAGTGAAACTGTAAAGTTGTCAGGTTGAAATTGGTGCATATGCAATGATTTTCATAAACAAAACATAAGTGCACACTTCCTGACCTCTGCTTGGATGTGCTCTGTTAGGCATTTGATCCTCCAGGCATACACAGAGGAGCAATAGGCTTTTATTTTTACTTGTCTGGGGGAAACATATGCATTTTTGAAATTCTTTTTCTGGTTTTGTGTTTGCTTTACTGTTTTTTCTCTCACCAGGACTGGTGTGGATTTTCTTGGCTGTATTGACTGTCCTTAAAAGCCCAACAATCACTCTTCAGAAAAGTATGAAGACATCAGGCAAAACATTGGCAATTGTCACATCAATTGCATCTGGGAAAAAGCCAAAAAAACGTGTGGATTTTTTTCCTTAGCACTGCAGAAACAGTCATCCATTTCCAGTGAAAGGATGTCAAAGTGCTTCTGCTTGTGTGTGATGGGAGTGTTGCCACGTCTCGTCATTCTCTTTGCTGTTGATCCCACTCTCCTATAGGAAGGGTCAGGTCAAATGCTTCTCTGAAGACCAAGTCTCCCATTTGCAGCAGGAAATCTCTTGGGCAGAGAGGATAATGTTACAAAACAGAGGCTAACATTACAAAACAGCTCTGCTGCCTCTGGCGCAGTCTGGAGCATCACAGACCAATAACTCCTATCATGTCACTCTTGTGGCACCTTATTATCTATGTTTTTCTGTAAACCCGATCTGAGACTGTCATTACCAGTTTCAGGTAGGTGAACACCATCTGGGTGAAATAACCATGTACCAGTGATGGGCTGGAGGGGGCTCTTGTTAGTTAATCATCCCTACCTTCCCACTGATGAGTTAATTTGTCTGTTGAGCCATGGAGGAGCCCCCAAGAGCTCCCAGGAGCCCCTTGGTAAAATTCTGCGACAAATGGAAGGATAGGGATGATTTCACTCTTTTTGCTGGAGTCTTTGCTATCTATGATATTGCTAAATCATCCATAATGCATAACTTTCTATGCAATCTTTTTGTTACAGTTCTGGAGGCATATTACTTCTTTGTGCATTTACTTTTTAAACATTGCCACTGGATACCTAACCCTCCTGAAAATCTCATTCCATGAATTAAGGTTAACTTTTAAGTATTTCCATGTGGCCTTTTAGTAGTTGGCATGCCAAGTTCCGTGGCTGTGATGCTGGGCCGTACTCTTTTTTTTCTCCTTCAATTATTAAACACTGTCTTTATTACTTGTTTTGTGATAATCCCTAAGAACCCTGTAGTAGGGTTTTTAGGCATTATCACAAATCAAGTAAATAAAGACAGTGTTTAACAACTGAACACAGTTCAGTTATAATATTGAATATATATATACTGAATACATAGTTATAATGTAATAACTACAGTGTAGTAGGGGGAGAGTCTGTATGTACTAGTGACCAGCCCATCCCATTTTTATGCTGTGCACTTTGAAGTCCGTGGAAGGAACAAAGAAGAAAAGAGCTAGTCTTTGGGGTTTATGAATGAAGATAAACTCCTCAACTTACTTTTCCTTCAGAGGCCTGTGAGCACTTTAACCAAACTCCTCTTCCTCCCAGGCAGCTGGAGGCAGTTACAGCCTGCTGAGCTTGCCCAGTCCAGGAAACAACACAGGTCAGAGCTGCAGCTGTGTCAATGTGATGTGGGACTACCAAACCCAAGGAGAAGCTTCTTAACTAGTATATCTAAACATGGAGACTTACTTATCTCCAAACCTGAGATAAGGAAGAAAACTAAATTAAAAAATTTTTAAAACTCAACTAGGCAAAAACCCACAGAAGACAAGAACTAAGAAATGAAAGATGGTCTGGTCCATTTGTAACTAGTCAGAGAGGGTGTGTTAGCTCTGATACAGTGTTCTTAAGCAGATCAGGGTGAGCTCTTGCAGGGCCAAATATGTGCCTCTGCATAGTGCTGATGGCTGCTGTGGGCGGATTTATTAGCTTTCACTCAATACTGATGTTCTTCCGAGGCTCTCCTCTGAGTGAGAGCAAACCTCTCTCTCAGAGGAGCACAGGGACACAGAGAAGTGATGAAGGAATACTGGAGTAGATCTGGAAGAGTGAGTTGGGATCCTACTGGGCTATGAGCTCTAGCTAAAGATGACTAGTGTACCAAAGAGATTCCTGCAGAGTTAGTTAGTATCTCTGTATTGTGTTTTCAGAACTGTGCTGGGAAGGACTATTCGGCTATGTCCTGTGCAGACACAAACGATTTCCAGGAATCTGTACTCCACTGCAGTTGGAATCACGTCAGGGTCTCCACATTGGTCAGCTCAAGTCCAGTATGGTCAGAGCTAATAGACCATAGGGGGCTAATTCTCTGCTGGATCACTAGCATCACTTTACAGAGCTGCTCCTGGTGTGTGCAGCTCTCTGAACTGAAGTGGTCCAGATGTACTTGAGCTGCCTTTCTGTGGATGCCATCTGCACCCAAGAGGGCTTGTTATGGGAAGCCCCATGATGTGCAGAGGTTTTTCTCTTTCAGGATCTCACATGATGAGACTTGTGAAACTTTGATTTTTAAACCAAGAGCTAAAAAAGGAAAGAGACATGCCCCTAAATTTAAGCCTGTAATAGTTCCTATTTCCTAAACCATGTTTTTGAAAATGATGGATGTATGTTCTTAAAGATATGTATGTCAGAAACTTCCTAATAAATTGCTTTTGTGGGTATTGGTCATTCCAGCTTGAAACATTCAGGAATGCTGCCATCTGAGGGCTGCTACTCCGAGTTGCTCTATGCCTATAGCAGAACTTCAAACCGGACGTTTCCACTTGATCTCTCATTATTCTCTCCTGCATGATCACTCCAGCTACCCTCCATCACTAGAATGATCACTATTTGCCACAGTTTCTGTCAGCTTGGATTTTTCCATAAACCAAATTCACAGAGATGACAAAAATCCACTCATGTGTCTTGTCCTTCCCTATACCTGCTTCTGGGAGTGTAGTGACAGATACCAGTTTTATTGTGTGCCAGTGTTACTTCTCTGTTTACAGCAGATTTAAGAGTTTACATTAGGCCACAGTGTTACCTTCCAGTTCCCCTAATTCCATCTGCTGGCAATCCCAGCTATGTGGCTGGGGTGGCTGCCCCTGTCCTAAAGGAATTTGTGTCAATTTCTGCAGGGACAAATCCTCCCTCTACTAAACCGCTTTGCTGTATTTGCTCAGACTCAAATTTTGACAAAGGTGTTCTGTCCACATCCACCAGAAGAGATTGCTTTTTTTTCAGATGCACTTGGAGGTAGATGTGTTGGAAGCTGCCTGTATGTGGCTGATAACTGAGACTAAGCATCTATGTAGCACGATCCATGCCCTTTTCTAATTTGTCTTTGAATGACAAATGTGTCTTCACTGAGTCAGCAAAAGAAGAGATCCTACAGTAGAATTCATTGCCCTTCTATCCCTTTCAACAGAGTGGCTAGGATTTCCCAATTCCTCCCCAAAATCTGTTTTTAAAAGAACTCTTATAAAGACATCCCTCAAATGTATTATGCAGAACTCCATTATATTCTCTAGTCATTTCTGATTCAGGCTCATAATGTGCTGTTATTTCTTTAGATTTCCCCTCAGCAATGGTGGTGTATTCCAAATAAAAAAAGTAAATAAGTAAAAAAATTAAAATCTTTGTGAAAATCAAAGTTGTAGGGATTTGGAGATAGTCCACCTTTGTCTTCATCACTGTTCTCCCTAGAGAGTCAGCTCTTAAGAGTTGAGTGTGAATGACCTCAAAAAAGAAAAACAGATTTCATTAGAAACTTCTGCATTTCGCACAGACAGTACTGTAGTATAATAATATGCTTCTTTTCTATAGCAAAGGAGTGAAAATGCTCACAGACTTGGACTGGAAACCTAGAAAATATTAAAATGTTTGAATACATCTGAATTGTTTCTGTGCAAAGAAAATGCAATTCCTGGTGCCAAATTTGTGCACTCCAAAACTCCTGGAGATTTCTTCTTCCTGCTGCTTTGGATATGTGCAGGTGTCCTTTACGGTTTTTAAAGCTATGCAACTAATGAATTGTCAGGGCAACTTCACCTGGTGTCCTTCTCTGAAATCCAGTAATTGTTTTGCATTGGGGTAATCGTGCCTAGAGATATTAGACAAACCCCCTGGTTCAGACTCGGTAACTCTCGACTATCTTCCCATATTGCGTTCCATGATTTGGTTAGATTATATCTTATCTCTAACCTTCTTGCTTGAATAAACACACAATATCTAACTTGTCTTCTTCCACCTTATACACAAGGAAAACCATCAGCGCTTAATCTGTTGCTGGTGTTAATGGCACAATTCCTCATCCTAATTCCAGTTCACTCTGCCTGATATCCCACAAATGCCTTTGAGAAAGACATTTTATCCCTGATACTGTGCCAAAGACACTTTCTTCCTTTGTCACTGCAGTTTGATTTTCTATGGACTTCATAATGACCTTTTTCAGGCTGTGGTAGATGACATAGTCTTACATACAAAAGTCTGCAAACGAGTGCCACATCCCAGGCTGTCACTTTGTCTCTGAAGGTCCCTGGCAGCAGATCCCTGATCCTGAGCTACTACTATAGTAAGCAAGTGTAGTCTCTTCACTAGCAAAGAAGAGAATGGGAAAATTATACAGTAAAAAAAAAAAGGAAGTAGCACAACACCTTTTTTTAATTTTCTTTTTCTGACTGGCAGGTGGTCACCCACTGCAGACACCCCATGCTGTGCCCTCCTGTAGGCTCTGCTCCTGGGGACCCTTATTCAGTACAGCTGCCATCATGGCAGCCTGATGGAAATCAACAGGGAATGCTTTTGTGATTATTTTTGATTGCAATGGCCATCCAAAGTCTGAAGTAAAATATTTTCCTACTTAGCTATGTAATAATTTGGGAACCTTCTAAGATGTAAGCTCTGCTGAACCCTCAGTTCACTTTCTCCTTCATATCATTTCTTGGGACAAACAAGTCGATATGATTATCTGTACAGATAAAGACTTACCTTAGAGGCTTTGGATGTTTTCTGGTTTTTGTATTCCCAAAGTAAGTTATGCAAAAAGAAAGCCCAACTCAAGCGATATATATTGTGGGCCCTCTGTTTTTCCAAGACACTTACCGTGTTATTGTCCTATTACAGCATCTTCCTCCTGCAGTTTGGGGGATTGGCCTGGCTTTTCATGTTAAAATGGATGGTCTTTATGCTCACTTTTGAACTCAATCATGACTGTGTTCCTTTCCAGTGGTCCTGACTTCTCTCTTGCTATAGCCCCGATGTTCTCCCTAACATCTGCTACATCATAGAGGTGCCTTTGTCTTTCTGATAACGGAGTTACATCTTACACACCAGCCTTGTTCTGTGTTTGTTCACTACTCTCTTTGTGTCATCTTTCTCTGGAAAATTCTGTTCTGGAATGCTAGTATTACGTCAGAAAATATTGTGGTGACATTTTCTGTACAAAACCCAGCAAAATCACCATTTCCATGAATGCACAAAATGAACTTCTTAGCTGTGGGCTGTGACTCCAACACTCTTGACAACCATTTTTTCAGTCCTCTTCTGACAAATAGAAATTCAACTGAAAGTACTTAGGGATGGGGGATGTGTGCACTGTTGGTGTTGGTGAAATGTCCTCTGCTTGGAAGGGGGTGGTGGTGTTGCTGGTTGGAGCCCTGCCCTCCCACCATGACTAAGGCCTACAGGCACTCTGACCAGGAGAAGCTGACTAATCTGTGCGCTTCAAATCCCCTTCTATAAAGCAAGGATTATAATCCTCCTTTCTTGATCTTCTCTGTTTGAACTGTGAGTACTTTCTGCAGATACTTTCCCTTGAGATGTGACTGGAGATCATTCAGTGTAGTAGGGGTGTTTCCTTGGTAGTGCTGGCATGCTACTTAAAAATTCTAATTGCAGGAGATGGATAGTAATGTTAATGATCATAATGAAGATGGAGCATGATTTTTGCTGTATGGCAGCAGAAGGAAAGGCTGAGAGATAGATATCTAAAATCACTGAGTGAATACTTTCAAAAACAGGACTTGCTCAGCAGCCAGATGACAACAGACATGTTGTTTATTTGACAGAGAGTCTGTGAACTTAACTCCTGACTCAAAAAGAAAACTTGCTTCCCAAATGAAGACATATGGAGGGTTTTAATGGCAACTTCAAGACATGCGGCTGGGTTATGCCACATGTCTTGTCTTTTGAGTTTAGAAAGACACCGGATGTATATCTGGTGAGTGAATCTGTGAATCCACCACTATTTAAGAGTAAAAACATTCCTCACCCTGAAAAGAAAGCAAAAGAAAAATGGTGTCTGAGAGGACAAACTACCAGCTCCAAAGCAGTTGGATGTGATATCTTCCCAGTAAGGGAAGACACTTCTGTTCAGCTGCATGGATGGCTTTTAGCTTGACCTTGCCCTGCTTTTCTGTATAGAAATTGGCTTCACTCAAAGAGAGATTTTAAAATAATGTTAAAAATTACTTATACTAAAGAGTTGCAGGGAAGGAAGAAGTACTGGAAAACATACTAAAATGTGTGTCTGAATCAGTTTCCATTTGATATTCTTGTTACAGCAATAATCTGGATGCCAAGACTGGTGTAGTACCAGGGGCATCGTGTGGAAGGCAGTGGGCAGGAATCAGTGTGGAGAGGCCCTTGCTGCTTCAATCCTGTGATGTTCTGATCTGAGCTCGTACAGGGAGTACCCACAATGGTGTTATCTGCAGAGGTGCAAAGCTGAGGCAACAGCAGCAGCAGGGGTGTTACACCGCATGACTGCTTTCTGTGGTGATGTCTTTCAGACTGGCTGTAGCACGAGTGAAATGTATGTAAGGACAGAGGACATTTGTGCTTTGCTTTGGAGTTTTTTGGGGTTTTTTTGATATCTTGTCATGGTTTTCAGCGAGGAACAGATGAACAGGTATCCTGCTTAACAGAGCTTAAAGAGAAACTGCTCGTAGCCTAAGAAACCCACCAAAATCTCAATTTATGTGTTTTAAAGATGAGGTGGCTTCATTAAAGATTGTAGGATCTTGTAGTTTTACTCCAAAGGAAACACTGCTAGCTCCACAGTTCATCTGGCAGGGATCCGTGTCAGACTGTGGAGCTTCAGTCATATGCACAAGTCTTCTTGTGGTACTAAAAATCATTTAGTTTTCTTCTAAAGTCATGGACAAGGAGCTAAAATTGTCTCACTCAAATACGCATTTTTGAATTCCAGAATTAAATGTAATAAAGGAGATTTTTATTTTTATTCTCTTTTGATGAGACACGCAATGAGAGCATGAGGATGCTGCATTAGAGTATCTTTTGATTTGCTATTTGCTATGTGTTAAACATTTATATTTCAAAGAAGCGTTTGTACCTATACTGAGTGTTTGGCAAATCCAACAGCTCATTAGATGTTAACAATAGCAACACTGCTAAATACAAAGGATTCATAGGCAAAATACCCCTCAGGCTATATCTCTGAGAGAAAAAATGGCAAATAGAATCAGAAACTAATTAAATAGTCAGCTAAAGCGAGCATAACTTAAAAAAAGCTCTAAAACTACCAAAAATGGAAACATATTACAGTTATCTGCATTCACAGTGCAGAACAAGTTTGGTAGTATTTAAGATAATTCTCTAGTGCCTGCTATTTTTAGTCCAAGGGTAAGCTTCTGTAAGAGCCTTTCAGCGTTGCATCCCTTTAACCTGGCCTAACAAGCTAAGCCAGTAAGCTGTCTGATTTCCGTCTTACAGGAGGCAAAGAGATAGCTGAAACAAACCATTTGTGGTGCAAACGCTCAGCCTATCTTGTCTTAAGAGCTTTCTTTGTATGGTTTTTTTTTTTTTTTCAAAATGTCTCAGTATTAAGCTTGCTTGTCAGAGACTAAATTGTCAGGCTTTGCTGTTTGGAAATGGTAGAAGCACAGGAATGAAAGGAAGATTTTATAGACTCAGCCTAATGGAAATAAACATTTCCGCATTGCCAATGGTGAAACCCGATCAGGGCGGTTTAAGCTATTGCTATTGATGTGTCTGAAGAAAAAGGAATGTATTTAGTTTTTCTTAGGGGAGGAAGGGCAGACATAAAGGGTCTGATTTCCTTCTCACTTACACTTAATCTGTCCTTGTTTAACTCCATCGGCTTTGCCAGGTTATGCTCTAATCCAAGGGAAGCCAAGCTGGAGTTGGCATTGTGCTCCCCGTGCCACCAGCACTCGGATTTACAGCACCCTTTGCCATCAAAATGGGCCAAGGCCAGATGCAGTTGTAAAACACTGTGGTGCTCATTGCACTCTGGTGTTTTGGTGCTTCATGTGGATAAGACTGCAATATTGCTCACTTATGGGAAGCTAGTCCTTTTTTATTAGAAATACTGTGTGGTAGGGTGTCCTTTCCCCTACTCCCTCGTGTGTAGACTCAAGTGCAGCTATGTTTACTTTCTTGTCTCCCTGCTTTCTCTTTCTCCCCGCTTTTCCCCCCCCTACCCCCAGTAGCATGTGTAATCTTTATGTACATTTACAAAATAGGATTTTATTGCTTCCTAAACATGAGTAGTCCCACCCGCTCCTCTCAGCCAGTTGAGCAATGGACACTCTCATCTTCGACTCTTTTCAATCTGTAGTGCCCTTCCACTCTTTCTTCACCCTCAGTTTGGGTGCTGAAAGAACAGGGGAAAATATCTCAGTACAAAGGGAGGCTAGGCTTCCTTAGCCAAGAAAAGTAGACTATGTTGAACCCAGTGATCTGCAGGGTCCCATCTCTGGTTTAGTATTCAAGTGGTTTCAATTTTCTTATTATTCTTGGGGTTAGGCACATCCCATGGGGTTTTGGCTGTGAATTTAGCAGCTATGCAGGCTCAAATTATAATTTGTGTTAGCTTCATCAGGGATAACTTTTAAACTGAAGATGCACTTGACATGAACAAATAATGTCAGTGTATTTCCAGTAGGGATTGCAAGCACAGCATGTACCGCTTTGTAGGCAAGATGAGCCCAAGTCACTTAAAAACTCAGTGTCTTAGTTGTAACAAGGTAACGCTCAGCTGCAAAACCCACTTGGTTTTGGAGGAGAATTAGCCCTTGCTGGCCTGTGGCTGGACTGCTGTTAGTCCTGGTACAGATGCATAGTGTAGGAGCTGCTGTTCTCAGCTTAAGCATCAACATGCACATAGAGCAGAGGACTAGGTCCCTAGCTAATGTAAATCTGCATATCTCTGTTAAAACCTGTGGAGAGGCCCTAATTTACTGCAGCTGAACATCTGTGTCTAAGTTCTTTTTCTTTTGGTTACCAGCAGGATTAAATAGAGGTACCCCAAATTATTTATTGTAGGTGCTGTAGCAGCATCTCAAAGCCCAGTGGTAGAGCAGGACATAGTTGTGAAAGGAGTTGTGTGAACACATAACAAAAAGACAGTCCCTGTCTAAAGGAACTTATGGCCTAATTAATAATGTTATTTAGTGCATTGTTAAGTACATCTGGACATGACTGCCTGTTCTGTGTCATCTTTTAAGAGGATGAAAAAAATATGCCCAGTTTGATTTTTGCCGTTTCTGGTGAAAAAGGGACTGGTTAACATCAGTCCCTCACTAAAAAAATGCAGTCTTTTACATCACACAGATGGAGGGCTCATGATCAAGAACATGCAGACTTTTAAAAGACTAGCAGAGAATGAGCAATAAATTCAGTCTTGACTAGGGCATAAATAGAGGAGAGGCAACTACAGTGGGAACTGTAGTGTGCACCACAGTTTGCATGCACTACATAACTCTGCCAGACTGGTTATGGGGAAATGGACATAGTAACGTAAACTAGCAAATTAGCTTTACATTTTATTGTCAACCCCATTTTATTAATATTATCTGTGAAGACTAGTGGGTTCCAGGAAACTTAGAAACAAGCCAACGGTGGGCATGCCCTGGAGGAAACTGCAACAGATAGCTCTTCTGTGATTTTTTTTTTATGTTTTCTGTTTTAAAATCACCGTCTCTACTCTAAATTCTATTTGCATATACAAAATAGGATTAACAAACAATAAAGTCTTAGCACTGAATGACAAATCAAGGAGATACATAGCTCAGGATATTATCAGACATGTACATATCTAAGTGTTTAACTGGTGGAAAATTCAGGTGCATCTCCTCATCCTGAAGGTTGTAGGGGTTTACCAGGTTTCACTGTTCAATCACTGCCTTTTGAGGTGAGGATTTATCTGCTTGCTGGGAGAGGCTTTCATTTTATTTTTGTGGGACTGTGAAGGTACTCTGAAAAGCCTGGCAAAATTCACCTGTGATCTGTGCTTTTAAACCCTATACCTGCTAGTATGTTCCTTACTACGGGATCTCCACATTCTCATTTGGGACTTCATTATAAGGGAGCCTGTATTGCTTGCAGCCTAGGACACTCATAGTACAGGTACCTGGGGTTTATTTTATCTATCTAAACCACCTCTCTAAATGGTATGTGTGTCAGTCAACGCATCTGCTAGTATGTACAAACAAGGAGGACATTGAAGGACATTGCTGTGCCATCTAAAAATAATGTATAGCTACAGAGGTGAAATATACAGAGGAAATACATGTTTAGTCTTGTAAACAAGTTTTTATGCTGTATCTGAGTAAACTCTTTTAACCAGCTCAAACCAGATAGCTGCCATCCAGTTAAACTACAATAAAAAGTGATGGGAAGTCCAGATGTATTAATGATCTAGTGATCCACTCATGCTTCAACTGTAAGGGAAAACAGTGCTTTTCTTCCTGTGAGACATGACTTGTGTTTGTAATACCTGTTCAATGGGCATGTGTTAGGCTTGATGAAGCTGAACACGCTGAGAAATTAAAACATCATAAAAAGCATTTAATGAAGTTGATACTTTACAAATGCTAATTTCCTGGTCAAATTAAATTCCAATTTTCTAACAGTAAAAGCACCAGATAGAAGTGTCTTATTTTGTAGCTTAAAAAGGAATTTTTTGGTGTATATTTAATTTGTACAAAAACAGTCTCCCCATAAATGAACAAAATTTAAAAATCTGTGAAAACTCCTCTCTGTTATATTGTGTATTATTTTACCTTTAAATTTGTATTTCTTTAGAGTCGTAAATCTCAAGATAGAAGTAGGGATGATTATAGACATCCTGACATATCCACTATAATTAAAACTAAAGGAAATGCAGCACTGAAATGGAGAATGAACAAAAGTGACAAGATAATGCTTCTTGTTGGCAAGGGAAGAGTCCATACTGCCACTCAAGTGCGGTTTTTAGAGATATTTGTCATGATAAAGAGGACAAACAAGTTTTTACATCAATTACATGTGTGAAATCAGCACTGCAAAATATATGTAGCTTTTTTTTTTCTCCAGGATATGCTATGCTGCCTTACAAAGGTATATGAATGTTGAAAAATCTTATGTCAGTGCATAGAGAGATTAGTGTGGGCATGGACCATAAATCAAGTAAATAAATAAATCTGAGCAAGCAGTGCTTGACTCCTTGGACTGAAATACTGCTGACACTGTTGTTGAAAGCTCTGCAACAGGAGAGTCCCAAATGTCTTCCCTACCTTAAGCTGTACCCTGCCTTTCCCTTCTTCCTTCTTTATACAAGACACACTCTGTATTAGAGCTTGTCCAGACTGGGGCCCCAGGATCTTTAACTCTCTACCCTCCTGTATATTATTTATGTGCATAATAATAATTAAAAAACGCTGTCTGCGTTGTTGCTTAGGACCTTATTACACGTTTGAATGACAGTCTGTGTGTGGGGAAGGGAAGGTGGGTAAGAGGAGCCATTTGCTGCTCCAAGTGGCAAAGCTTCTGGGTGGTGAGCTCAGAGGCAGCCTGCCTAACCTCTCACAGCCTGGGCACTGAGCTACCCATGCAGGTCAGGCTACCTGTCCTGCTCCCCTTCACTCGCTCCTCTGCTCACCTGTGCTTCCCCAGCAGTTCTGGAAGACAGGGAACTTCACCTCCACCCCAGCTTCTCTGGCTTCACTCTTGCACAGTGAAGAAGAACTCACAGTCTTTCTTTTTATTGTGGCTCTTCATCAGGCGCTTTCTTTGTTTTGCACTTCTGCACTTTCCCTGCTCTTGGTTTTACCCACCAGAAACACAGAGGGAGTTTTGTGCTTCATTGTGCATCTCAAACCTAGCCCATTGTGGTCTGGACAAGACAGGCCAGATCTTTTCCTGCTGCAGTTCCCCACCCATGAAGCCCAGGTGGCCTTTGTGAGCACTGGACAAGACAACACAATAGTAATTCCATGGTGTGCCTCGCTCAGTATTACAGACACATGCTTCATTTACAGTGTCAAGTCCTGTAGAAGTTAAAAAGCCCCCCTGGGTGAGCTAACTCAGTAAGAAACATGGGTAGAGCATTTATTTAGTTATCAGCAAATTAGTCTATATAGTCAGCAAATGTTGAGGCCCAAACTGATGATTTGTTTTCAGGTGTTTTCTCAATATTGTGCTCAGGATCAAGTATAAATTGAATTGAGTGACCTTTTGATACTGAGTCAAATTGACTGCATTTGCAAAGATTCTGTGGTTTCACTTGCTATAAATTTTTGGTATTTGGTCTACCCCCGGTGAAATGAATCCAGCACAGTATCTTATCATTGGTCCCCATAATACAGTCAATAGCACAATAGCTTCCCTAGAGATTGTTTTTGTTTTATCTTTTCTCTGGAATCAAAGATTACTATGATAGAGGGGAAGGATGCAGTTTACACAAATCAAATTGCAATGGCTTGCAAAATGTGAATGAATTTTGGTCAAAAGATGTAAAGCATGGGTTGTTAGCTAGATCCTCATGTTAGTGAGATGAGTAAGTCAATTAATAGTCTTCAGTTTATTATAAACTTAATTTTCAGGCTGTAATGGAAACTTCTGAACTGCAGCAACTCATTAGAAGTATAAAAAATTACTTCTTTGACTTTGTGGTAGAAGAATATTCAGTAGACTTTTTAAAACTGACATGTTTAGCTCACAGCTGAAAGGTTAGATCATTCACTTGAAAAGGCAGTCCATCCCACAGGAGCTATGGTAGCATAACTTCCAGTGATACAAGGGCATGGTCTCAAAGAAAAGCCTATTTGTAGTGGCTCACTTACTTGGTCTGTGCTGTAGTTTTGAGTTGTGACGCTTTAATACCAAGTACTAGACAGAAGTTTTACAGTGTCAGGAGAGCATCTCACAGAGAGAAAGCAATCTGAGTTCAGTTACCAAGATTACATATAAAAACTTTCTGAGAAATAAACAGTATGTTGATAACGACGATGAAAAAAATTTTACTTTATTTTTATTTTATTATTCTATTCTACTTCTATTCTATTCTGTTCTGTTCCGTTCCCTTCCATTTTATTTTTATGTTTTTATACCCTGAAGAGGGGAGGGGGAGCACGGATGCTGCTGGTACTCCCATCTCCTTCAGCCTGTGGAGATTTAACAGATCCTTCCAGTGGTGCCATAATGTTCCTGGGAGCGATGCTGGGGGGTTGTGCCCCTCTGAGACCTAGCTCTGGATATTAGGCATTGCATTACCTGCAGTGTGTAGAATCACAGTATTTATTTAACATTGTTTCTGTGGGAGAGCATTTTGGGATGCTAGAGCACATTGTTTTAAGTCTATATCTGGAGAAATCCATCTGGAGTGAAACTTTAATGTAAATATGAGCAAGTGTTTGGTCCTACATTCCATATGAAGGGCAGTGGGGCTGCTGAAATCAGAAGGCAGGCTCTGGATTCAAGTGGTCTTTGCCTGCATGTGCATGTGAGGATATAGCTGTCTCCTTCAAGAAAAGAAAATATCTTGTTTCCTTTCCATACCCTAAAGGCATTTGCACAGGGGTGGTGATAATTAATCCCCATATTTCTACTTCATATAAAGAAATCTGACTGTAATTTTCTCCTAGTGGGACTCCATTTTGTTTTTAAAGATAATTGATAGCTCTGGACTTAAGCATTTCAATTATGGGAGTGTCTCTTGGGGACCAGAGTAACAGACCTTGGAAAGATGTTCTAATGCAAATGCATCATGTGAATTTTTACTGTAAGACAATGCAGGACGCCTAAGGATTTGCAAAGCAGTTGAACAGTAAAATAAAAGCTGAGAAACTTCTTCAGATATATAAGGACATGGGACTGGTCTTGAGCAGCAGGTAAGGTGGAACAAGTGGTTCACCACTTGGACCACTAATTAATCTTTGGCCCTGGGTAAAGCCAGCTCTAAATTGAGGAGAAAGAAGTCCTTGCCTTGGACAGCACATGGAAAAGGCAGCAAAATCAACATGACAGCTCTGTCTGTGCCATGCCATGGCAGGTTGGCTCCTTCTGTACCAGAAGAGGGAAAATTTGGGCTTTCATTCCCTTTCATCATCCTTGATTTCAGTTCTCATTTTTCTCTATCAGGAGTAAGACTACCAACCAGCCTGCATCCTAATCCCTGTACACCTCCTACCCTCCCGGTGCCTCTGTCCAGCCTATGGCTCCTTTTCCTCTTGTGACACAGCTTGGTTTGTGGGGCCAGGGCTGAGACACCATCTGCCCCTACTCCTGCATGGTTGACATGGTTGACAGGAGGTGCTCAGGGCCTGAGTGGTGTTAATGAGCTTTTCAGTGCCTCTGCATCCATATGTGCAAAAAGGGGTGAATCTGTACCCCTCATTTCTTAAGGAAAAGACAATCTTATGGACATCCTTGCTCCAAAATCTGTCATTAAGGAATTAAGTCCTGTTGCCATGATGTGCTCACAAGTAAATTTTTTTTGTTTGAAACTAGTGCCATAATGTATTAGTATTTTTAGATCACTCAGATATTTTCAGCTGGAGGACAGTCTTTTATTTTCTTTTTTAATTGTGCTGTAAATAGGTCTTAGGCTGATGAAGAGAAATGAGTAGATATGTTGAAATGGTGATCTCTTGTGAGTTCTGGTACACCTGGCTGCTCTGAATTGCTTACCAAGCTGGGCTGCTGGAGTGGTGACAGCTTCTACCAGCTGTGGATCTGTCCCGAAGTTTCCTGGGCTTTTTATGAAGATGTGGCAAGCTGCCACTGCTCCCAGCTCCTTGGGGCTGTGGATTAATAAGGCAGTTTAGATCCTGATCTTTCAGTATGAATCACAATGGGGCCTTGCACTATTCAGATTGTCAGTAAAGAAACTTCAGAGCATCATCATTCATTAGCTGATTTCACTCCTTGAGATATAGTCAGCAGAAGTTGTGCATGTACTAATCACAATTGAAAGGGAGAGGAGAAGTCACCCAAAGGGAAGATGTTGGAGATACTATTAATATTTTGAAAAGATTTTCTAAAAGATGGGCTTGACCCTCTTCTGGAATGGATCAGCATACCTGTGCTGATGACAAGCGCTACAGGATAATCCTGAGTCAGGACATCTGCACACTGGCTTTTCAGGGTGTTCTAGAAGAGATCACAGAAACACAGGTGGAAGGGACCACTGTGGGTCAGCTGGACCAACCTCCCTGCTCAAGCAGGGCCATCCTACAGCATGTGGCACAGGTCTGCATCCAGAGAGTTCTTGAATATCTCCAGAGACAACATCTCTCTGGGCAACCTATTCCAGTACTCTTGTCATTCAGAGTAAAGAAGTTCTTCTTCATGTTCAGGTAGAACTTCCTGTGCATCAATTTTTGCCCATTGTCTCTTGTCCTATTGCTTGGCACCTCTGAGCAGAGCCTGGCTCCATCCTCCTGGCACCCTCCCTGCAGATACTGACAGACATTGGTGAGCTCCCCTTTCATTTGTGTCTTCTTGAGGCTCAGCTCCCTCAGCCTGTCCTCATAACAGAGATGCTCCAGTCCCTTCATCATCTTTGTCACCCTCCACTGCACCTGCTCCAGGAGCTCCACGTCTCTTTACTGAGGAGCCCAGAACTGGACACAGCACTCCAGATGCCCCTCACCAGGGCTGAGTAGAGGGGCAGGATCATCTCCCTTGACCTGCTGTCAGTGCTCTCCTAATGCAGCCCAGGGTACCATTGGCCCTCTTGGCCACAAGGGCACTGGGGGCTCATGGACACTTGGTGTCCACCAGGTCCTTCTTTGCAGAGCTGGGCTTTCCAGCACTTTGGCCCCAAGCCTGTGCTGGTCCCTGGGATTATTCTTCCCTAGGTGTAGGATCCTGCATTTGCCTTTGTGGAATTTCAGATGGTTCCTTTCTGCCCATCTCTCCAACCTGTCCAGGTCCTTCTGAAGGGCTGCACATCACTCAGAGGGATCAGCCCAAAGCTTCTCCCAGCTTTGTGTCACCCATGAACTTGCTGAGGAGGCATCTGGACCTTCATCCAAGACATTAATGAATAAATTAAACAGTGCTGGGCCCAGTATTGAACCTTGGAGGACACCATTAGTGACAGGCCTCCAACTAGAGCCCAGGACACTGATTACAGGCCTCTACTATCTGCTGTTCAGACAGTTCTCAATCCGCCTCATTGTTCACTCATTCAACCCAGACTTCCTGAGTTTGCCTATGTGGATGTGATGAGAGACAGTGTCAAAAGCCTTGCTGAAGTCAAGTAGACAACATCCACTGCTCTCCCCTCATCCATCCAGGTAGTTTTTTCATCATAGAAGTCAATCAGGTTGACTCAAGGTTGGTCAAGCATGATTTACTTATCTTTAGTGAAACCATGCTTGACCTCTGATCGCCTTTGTGTGATCCATGTGGGTATAGATGGCCTCCAGAATGAGGTTCTCCATAACCTTTTCAGGGATCAAGGCTGACTGGCCAGTCATTCCGTGGGTGAGCCACTATTGTGGGATACCACTCATGACCCCACTCATGATTCCTTGCCATTTTTGAAGACTGGGGTGACATTTGCTTTCTTGCAGTCCTCAGATACCTTTCCTGATCTCCATGACCTTTCAAAGGTGACCATGAAGCAGCCTCACTGTGTTGTCTGCCAGCTCTCTCCAGCATTCATGGACGCGTTCTGTCAGGGCCCATGGACTTGTGGATTTCAAGTTTTCCTAGGTTTTCTCTAACCCAGTCTAATGGTAATGACAGGGATTTTAAAATGTCGCATGATTTTTTCAAAGGAAGAAAATTTAAGGATAAATTACTGCTTTGCTCCCTATATGCACCCTAAAGAGATGCCTGTGAATGGCAACATGGACAAGCCTCCGTTACAGCTCAGTTTTTGGCCTCTATGGCCTCTGTGTTACTTGCCAACAAGTAACAGGTATTACAGACGTAAAATGCTAACCACAGGGTAAACCCAGATCCATCAATAGTCAGAATAAGCAAAAGAGAAGGAATCATCAGGGGTAGAGGATTTAAATACCTTTGCGTTGGTAAATTATCAACTCATTTCACTGGCCAAAGAGAGAATATCTCTGGAGACATTTTACTGAAGGCAGAAATGCAATTAGATTGTTACACAACTATTACAGTGTTTTCAGACAGAAAATTATTTTTAGTGCTGCAGAAATACTAAAGAATTAGAGCAAAGCATGTAAAAGCAGAGAAGAACACAGTTGGAAGCTTTCCATGGTGTTTGGACTCCTAGATTACTCACGTTTGAGGATTGGTTGGTGTTCTGGCAGGTTACCTCTGTTGCAATCACCCATAAAGAGTGACACAAATGCCAAATTTTTCCTTTCAGAGCTAATGGCATTCTGGATATGCTGGAAATTTCTTTTGTCAGAAACCCAGAAGCACATGCATTCAGTGTCATACTTGTGTTCCTAGCCTTCCTCATTTGGGTGAAAATTTACAGGGATCAAAACATCTCTGGCCCCAGTGTCTTTATGTTAACATAATGGTGTGATTTAGAAGAGATGCATAACTGCTTCTGCATTAAAAAGGCAAGTTAGTATGCAGTCATTATGAATTGTTTTCATAAAAGTTTAATAATTGCATATATTTGCCATGCAGCTTTGCATTTGAGATTATCCTCTGGTCCTTTTTCTTACACACTTTAGTTCATTTAGGTAGTCTAAATACCTTGGATCTGCTCCTAAAAAGTGAAGCAAATCCTTCTTGTGGGATCCTGCATGAAGGTAGGGACATGGTAGAATCAGTTCCAGAGAGCACATGGCTCATTCTCAGGCCTCAGCAGAGGTAGAAGGTGTTCAGCTCCTCCTGTCCCTCTGAGCCTGTGTGATGAGCAGGTTGGATGCCAGTCTGGAATGTGAACTTCTGCAGTGACAGTGCTGAAACTGTGAAAGAGCCTGCATTTGGCCATGGCGTTGCTTCTCCCCAGTGCTGTCAACACCAAGACTCAGGCTGCAATAGCAAAGGAGAACGCTGCTGCTTCAGTGATTATTGCTTAGACGTTGATGTACCCAACCATCTCTCCCCCTGCATCTCTCCTCAGCCACATTTCTGCTGTATCTAATAATTGTGTTTCTTTATAAACAGTAATTTAGGACAATTAGGAGCAATAGCATAGTTAAACCTTTAAAAGGTTATCTAGCAATGTCATTTTCTTGACTAATGTGTTCCTGCTGCCATGTCGTTTGTGAATAGACATGTGTTAGCCAGCTAGTGTGCTTCATCTGTGGTGACTTTGATTTATTTGCTCTGTAAATTGGGACTGAAGCAATAATGGAAAGTGACATTAATTGTTTAACAGAGTCCTCTTTGTCACATCCTCTGCTTTCTCTGGGGTGTTTGAATGTTGAAACTTGTACAAAACTAATTGAAATTGCTGTGATGAGGACCGGTGTCTGCTCAACTTTCTGTTCTTGAATGTCAGCGCACTTGAATGTCTGTTTAAAGCATGAGAGTTGAGTACCTAACAGCAAATATCAGGTTTTTTTCTAGCATGTTATTATTAAAGAAGGCATTCCCTGTTAGAAATAGCAACACTTCCAGCTTTGTTGTCAGCTTTATGAGATGCAAGGCTCAGCAGTGTGCCCCACCAGCTGGACTTGCTGAAAAAGTTCCTCGTGTAAGGCTGGGGTTCAGGCAGCCAAACCAGCTCATGGACACCCTAGGCTTGAGGGCTGGCTCTCACACCATTCAGCACACCACCTGTGAGGGACTTGAAATGCCATTGGGAAAGAACGTTGGTCACACTTTCTTGCCCAATAATGCCTAATCTTGCTATTCTAGAAGTGAAACCATAATTTTCCTCTTTTCCTCTCAGAAAGTGGCTGTGAGAAGATGGATTTGAAGCATCGTTTTATTTGTCACCTTTCTGCCTTTCCATCCTCTACACACTGAGAATTATTAGAGCTGTATGCATATGTCTGCTTAGTATGGTGGAAATCACCTGATACCAAAATTTGGATACTTTTTCTCTGTGGCCAAGTGCCTTTAGGCCTTTTAAATAAATGCTTCTCCTTACCTTAGTTTGCCTGAGTATTTATTTATTTCTTGGAGATGATGCTGTAAGCACCAGAACAGTTTGTGCTCTGTCTTAGCTTTCTAGCTCAAAGGCAGCTTTTATGTTAGAAGCCGTGAGGTGTGATTTGGCAAAGAAGCCTAGCTGGAGCAATTATCTGTCTGGTTTATGATCATCTCTGTACAGAGTCTGCTAGATAAAAGTATTACTGAAAAAGTCATGCTAAGGGGATGCCCAGATCCACTTGATTATTTTTTTTCCAAAGTGTAACTTGGCAATGTTTTGCTGTTGCCTTTTTAATTTTTTTATTATTATTTTTTTTATTTTTTATTTGTCTTGCTAGTTCACTTTTACACTTTGAGATTTGAACTTAGCTGAAATTTTTTCACAGTGGGAACCTGGAACATGATGAGCTACTCTGAAGCCGGTGGAAGGTGGAAAAACTCCCAATTTGATATCACTTGAATCAGTGAAAGGCTTTTCATTTACTTCGATGGCGCTGGGATCAGCCTAGGAGTCCTAGATAATTGACCTGTCAAGATCAATTTCCAATCTTTCTGAAAAATAAATATAATGATTTTTACACAGTTCTATTTCTCAGTTCTAACTCTCAGCACTCAAAATATCTGTATCTTAATATACAGTAGGGACTATATTTCATTAAAAAATCAGGAGGCACTTAAATTTGCTCAATTTGACAAAAGAACTCTTGTTGCTGAAATAAGATATAAATTAACATTGCAGCCACATCTGATTAGAAATTAATCTACTTTTTATAATTGCAGTTGGAATTTGATAAATGCATACAATAGTGAATTGAGCACTCAAATGACATAACTCGAAAGGACAACTTCAGAGGAAACCTGCCTAATACGTTTCTTTAAAAGAAACCCCAAACAACCTGTCATTTACCATGTGAGTGCTGCTGGCTGTTCTTACACCAGAATACTCAGGAATGAGAAGCTGTTCATTTGGTTTTGAAGTAAGGATTTGCAGAAGTGTGGAAGGGAAACCCTTGCTCGTGTACACTGGACCATATATGTGAATGAGGTTTTCTGTATTTTATTGTGATTCATTTTGGTGTCCTGATTAGCTGTCTGATTCTTGTAATTTTGTCAGGTCAATTAGCTGGTCTTCAGTGTCTAAGAGCAAAAGAAAGAGACAGTCTGGGCTGACACCATCATTAGGTGTCAGCATTTTAGGCTCATCCTGTAATACAATCCCGTGGATGATTACTTACCATTGTTAATACCTGATTAAAAAAAAAAGAATTGTGGAAGCAAGGTAAATCAGCAATACACTATGAGTGCAAAGAGATTTCTTTTGAACAGAGATGGACCATTTTATTGTACCTGGTTACATCGTCTGAGATTCTGTTTCAGGTTACTGTTTCAAGGGTCGGTTTGACTACGTGCTGTCTGCTTGTTCACATACAGAGGCATCGTTCTGTTCCTTCTCTCACCTGCTTCCTCTTTTTGTTTTGTCCTCTCCCACAGAAGATAGATGAAGAGAACGAGGCAAACTTGCTAGCTGTTCTCACTGAAACACTGGACAGCATCCCTGTGGATGAGGATGGATTGCCTTCATTTGATGCACTGACAGATGGAGATGTGACCAACGAAAATGCCGCTAGTCCCTCCCCAATGCCCGACGGCACCCCTCCAACTCAGGAGGCAGAAGAGCCGTCTCTAGTAAGAACCCTTCCTACTGTTTAACAGGAATTGGATGTGCCTCTGGCTACCCGCTGCATGGGTATGATGTAGTCACAGTAAGGTCTGGACTTTTCATTTAGACTGGAGAGGAAAATCAAGTAAAGAACAGAAAATTAAGCGGGGGAAAACCCCCCACCAAATAGCCATAGGATGATTAATATGGCAGTCTATTAAAAAGTTGTTGAAAAGGCTGTTTTTGAAAGTCTTACACTAATGGGGCTGACACTTTTGCTTATCATTCTATTCAGATAAGTCGGGGTAATGGTTCTTAATTCATATTTCATTTCTCGGGGCTCTTTTTGTCGTGTATGTTTAGATATCATTTTTGGTGATCTGTGAAGAAAGGCCCAGTGAGTCTATTGGGATGCAGGGCTGATTTTATGTCTTTAACATTGATTTGACCAGTAAGCACCAGCTTAGTGCTAACCAGGGCAAAACTGAACCTTGGATGAGGATGTGGGTGAAACATTATATGCATTTTGTTCAGAAAATCTAGTCTGTGATGTGATTCTGTTTCTGCTGAAAGCCTCTTATCACTGGTTTCAGTGGGAACAGAGCCAGGTACCTGAATCTTGACGCTGTATCTGTTAGTCTGTTAAAGTTAATGTCTCTGTGTAGATCAGAGGCCTCTTCATGTCATACAGATCACTGAGAATTTCATTTTGCCATGGATTCAGAAATCCGAGATCCCTGTTATATCTGCTTGTCCTGCAGTATACTGCAGTAAAGGGAGCAGAAATGTGCTGCCAAGACAGAAGAAAATGAAATCTCTTTACTCTGAGGAATATCAACTCCTGCTTTTTGTTTTATTGTACTTTGCTTGCTGAAATCAATACGACTAACTTTAAGGAACTATGCAAAAATGTTGATAAGTAATTTTAATCCATAGATGTGTAACTTTACTTTTTTCCTTCCACTTCCCTTTCCCTGATGTGTTTGTAGCTTAAGAAGCTCTTGCTGGCTCCAGCCAACACTCAGCTAAATTACAATGAATGCAGTGGTCTCAGCACACAAAACCATGCAAACACTAATCACAGGATCAGAACAAGCCCTGTGGTTGTTAAGGTACAAACTTAATCTTTATAATAAGGAAAAAAAAGAGGGTGTAACAAGGTCTTTTATGCTTTTAGCGATCAAACAAGCAGTAGATCTGAATGTATTTTATTAATATGCTTACTATCTTGCAAGTAATTTTTAAAAAATGTGAGTTACAGACTGAGTTCATCTGAGAATCATCTGAGCTCTTTTATGCTCTGAATATTTCATTTGTGCCTTTTCTCTTGGCAGAGTTCAGTTGTAGTCACACCGTCTGTTACTCTTACCTACTTTACTGATACACAGAGTAGGACGGGGTGTGATAAAATTTGCTGATGGTCTGGTGTTGTTTATGAGTGACTCCAGGATGTGGGACTGCCATTTTCCCAGCTGTCTGAACTAAGACAAATGACACTGGGTTCTTGGCAAAAGATGTATATTAGACATTGATTGGATGGAATGGGGGGCTTAGACATAATTCTGTTAGCAGGCAGTATTAAACAATGTTTGTCTTGCCATTCAGTGTAACTGAAAACGGGCCATTTAGGGGTACTTAAGAGAGTTGTGAATACTAGGCCCAAGCAATCAGCAGCAAATTAAGGTTTAAACCAGCTTATTTTTTTGTTCACAGTAAAGGCGCTGTAGGGTCTTGTTAGTTACATGTTGCTGAGTAGGAACATTGCAATGTAGGAGAAATGAAATAAAAAGCTGCATAAATGTCATTTAGGAATTTTAAATGTAATTTTCTTTCCTTGTTCTGCAAACAGTTATTCACAGCTCATAGATCTAGTACACTTAGACTGAACACTTCATTGAAAATCTCATCTCTTCAGAAAACCTATATCCATTCTGATAAGGTTCAGCTCACTAATTTTAGCTTTATTTTATTTTATTATTTTATTTTATTTTATTCTACCCTGTTTTAAGACTGAGAATTCATGGAGCAATAAAGCGAAGAGCATTTGTCAACAGCAAAAGCCTCAAAGACGTCCCTGCTCTGAACTTCTCAAATATCTGACTACGAATGATGATCCTCCTCAGACCAAACCAGCAGAGAACAGGAACAGCAGCAAAGAGAAATGCACCTCCAAAAGGAAGCCCCATTTGCAGTCTCAGACAAATCATCTGCAGGGTAGGTGTGGGACTGCAGAATACAGCTTTGGTACCAGCAGTAAGGCTGGGAAGCTGAAGTACCATGTTTGGGAATGCCCTCAATACTCCTGTTCTTTGGATTAGTATTGGAAATCCAGCATCTCTTCTGTGTAAAGAGAATTTTAAAACAGTATAATGAAGTTGGAATTAGTTAGCTAGATTTAGCTTTTAGACATATTTGATCCTTTTATTTATTGCCCCAAGCCTCAGAAAAGGATCTCAGGAAAAGTTTAACAAATACCGTATGGTAATGTACCAAGCTAGCTGGAGATACTTATTCACTTATTCTTGTACCACCAAGAAATCATTATACCCCTAAACAAGCTCGGCAGGCCAGTTCATTAGTGAGCTGCTTTCTCTTTTGCTGGAGTAAAACTGAAGGCATTGTTAACCTGCCACATAGCCCTTAAGAGACAATAAATAGTGCTCTCACTGCTACAGAGAAAACAATAAATGTGTCATTCCTGTTAAAGCTGGAATGCTGGTTTGTAATTTTATTTTGTAAATAGTTGAAAGTTTAGATGCCATCCTGATCTTTCTCTCTCGTTTTTGGATTCTTTATGGTCAAAACTTAACACTTGTGTTGACTTTTAGTGTCCCCGATGTGTAAAAAACTGGTCTCTATTACAAGTAGCTTCTGTGACAGAGATGCCAGAACTTAAAGCCCTCTCTCTCACTTTTTCTTCTCTCTTCCTGTGTCTGTTTTCCCAAGATAAAGGAAAGCTGTAAAAGCTTACGAACCCAAAGGGAGCTTTTTTAAGTTATTGCTGCTTTAAAATACATCTGTGTATTTATGTTGACCTGGGATTTGGAAGGCTATGTGCCCGTCTCAGACACATCAGTGCAAATCCTGGATGACTCCACTAAAGTCAATGGGAGTTCCCTGTCTGCAGCAGAGATCAGGATGTGACCCTAAATGTGTTGTTTGGTATTTTCAAAGCAACAGATGTAAACTGTATGTTATTTCTTCTTTTCCTCTCCTTTTTTCTTGTATTTCAGCCTCCATCAAATCTGTTTTCTCATTCTGCACTAGGAAGTATAAGCAAATGTAATAAAAATAATCTTCCCTTCCTGTCACTTAATATTGTTCTTGCAGCTGCACATTCTGACATTCTAAGTATGGGTTTTCTCCACTGCGGTCTCAAATTATCTGAGCAATACTTCTCATAAGAAGGAAATCCAACTGCCCCTAAAGCTTCCTTATGCCAACTACCACTCCTCCTGGGTGGCTTCAGCAGTCTGCTTTCACAGCAGAATCCAGACTGAGCTCTGCATGTGAAACCTGGGTCTGTTACCTCAATGGTACAGAAAAACAGAACTGCCAGGAGTTACAATAACACTGTTGGATGTTAAGGTGGTAGGTGATGAGGTGTATCGTGTACAACATGCCATAGGAACATGTGTAGTATACCCATACATAGATGTGTGTGCACACAAACATATGTGCAGATTATAAAGTCTTTCTATTCAGATCAGAGCTGCTTCTTTTTCCCCCAGCTGAGCAATTGTGTAGATTCAGTTTGAAGAGTCAGAGCACGCTGGGTTCTGGAAACAGCATGGAGGAGAGGTTACGAAAGTCCAGAGGGACACAGAGCTAACAACTGTGAATTTAGTGGTCTTACAGGTGAAGTTGCAGGCAGAGAGAAATTACCTTCTTCTTTAATTTTCCTGTGCCTTAATTTAAAGGCTTGTGAAATGTTGTTTTTTCAGCAAATTTGCCTCATACACCAATATATAGCTTCAGTATCAGTGGATTTGCATATAATACAAATACAAGAATATAATGCTTTCAGCTTGGACAGTCAATTCATGCAGAATCAAATTTAACTGATATTTGCAGACCTGCAGTCATTGGTTCGTACATTTAATCAAAAGCCAAGAAAATTGACTCCTTTTGTTTTATAAAAACTGTCACAGTCTGAGATTTTCTTTCAAAGTTAGAGAAAACTCACAAAGGGTAAGTGGAATGTTATTTTCCTTTAGGGTTACTGTTGCAAACATATTGCAAACCCACGGGAATGTCCACAAACGCATTCATGCCAAAGATCATCTGTGGTTTTGCACTGAAATTTGCCCATGAGGAAACGTAGTTCTTTTGAACCTGAATGTTTTCAGTTTACAGGGACAAGCAACTTGATGTGAACTCTTTTTAATAAGAAAAAAACAGACCACAGTAGACCTTGAAACTCTAATAAACAGGCACCATGGAAAATGACAGTGCCTTGGCTAAATATTTACACTATCAATAGCTGTATGTGAGTATGAATCCTTTGCAGAAAGAGTGTTTGGTCAAGCTCTTGCCTAGGAATAAGAAAACTGATGGGTGTTTTGGTATGCGAACTTCTCAGTGGGAGAGATCAGTGATATCTGCCTAAAATTAATACATGGGAGTGTGAGATAATGCCTTGATTCTGTGCCCATCTCTGGCAGATTTGCACTGTGCCTCAGTGCTTCAAAATTGAGTATGTGTATATTCTGATGTGGGACTATTTTATGGGGCTAATAAAAGCTAGAAGGACAGTTTTTAGAGACGTAAATATCTTTTACACATTCAGCTTCCTTAGCCTAAATTGGTTAAGAGTATGCAGATTTTTATAAAAAAAAATAAAAATAAATGAAACATTTGTATAAAACTTTGTTCCAGAGCCTTACTGCAAGATCTGGGGTTTTTTAAGCCAGTTTTACCTCTAGGTAGCCACAGGCAAACATCAGTATTCCTAGATGTATATAAATTAGACACAAAGATGTGTCAGGTTCCATTCAGTTTTACTGCACCTGGTGTAATGCACAAATCAGTGGCAGTGCTGGACCAGACAAATAACTCTCTGAGGTGCATCTCCTCACTCCAGCAGTGACTTCTGAGGAAGGTGAACCTGAGGTGAACACCTGAGCTTCCATTCCTAACTTTCATATGGGGAGGAGAGGAAACAATGTGCAGCTCTTGATAATTGAGTTAATTTTTTAAAAAACATTATATTACTTCAAGAATGCTCTAGAGCATATAAAAGTAATCAATTTGCATATAAAATCCCTTAATGTTGATGGGAGCTCCAAGCCTGTAATGAATATGAAATATGCAGTAGTGACACTCTGGACAAAAGATCTGCAGTGCAGGAGTGTTCAAGGGGAACATTTTGTCTTAAGTAATTAATCTGCAGAAGAGATCCCCTGCTGTTGTTCTTGCTACAATGCTCTCTGTGTTTAAAACATCAATCTAACTTCTGAAAAGTAAAATTTGCAAGTACTGTAATTTTTAATTTTAAAGGAATCTTAATTGTATTACAATATCCTGGTTCTTCGCTTGCTCTGAGAAAACAGAATTTTGCACGAGTAAAAGCTGCAAAGACTTACATTTTGACAGCCAGAGCTTTGTTTTTTGCTTATGTTGGGATTGTAGTGCTGAGAGCTTCAACCCCATTTTAACCATCTGTGACTATGTCCATGGTTTGTCATAGTTTGCAGGCTAATTTGCAAAAATTTGGACTATAACTGGTTGGACTCTGGCCTCATAGAAACAACCTATTCTCAGTGCTATATATAAAATTGTATCTTGTAGAAGTAAAATTAACTGAATATTCATAACGTTCTGTTACTTTGTAGTTATTCTGCCGCTCCTGTTTCCAAATAAAACGTGAACTGTAGTCTAAATTAACACTGGGAGAAGTAACATTTTCACAGTATAGCCTGTAGAGTTCTTCATTGATTTTTAACATGTACCACTCTTCTTCTGAAAGGGTCTTGTCATTTGGGTTGTGTACTGTATTTCAGAGGTAGGGTAATTGATGTAAATAATTGTTGAAGTTTAGATACCCTTTTGGTACTAGTAAATAAGGAATCAGGATGAGTCCCTATTTATCTGAGATACACTGAAATGGCGATTGAACTATCAGAGCTTGGCCCTAAATGACTACCAATGCCTAAATGACTTCCAATGCCTAAGTATAAATAAACGTTTACAGCATACTGTACAGAGTGTTTAAATATTGCATAATTGTTTTCTTTTTTTACTTTAGCCAAACCAACAAGTTTATCACTTCCATTGACACCCGAGTCACCAAAGTAAGTACTAAAAAGTGCAAACATTTATAAAAGGGAGGGGGGTTCAGTAGATTTTGGCTACAGCAACTCCATTTCAGCTTGTTTTTATAAATGTGCCCTGTCTTCCAGTGATCCCAAGGGTTCCCCATTTGAGAACAAGACTATTGAACAAACCTTAAGTGTGGAACTCTCTGGAACTGCAGGTGAGAAATGCAGAATGATGGCTCTTCCTTTAAGCATGGCTTGTGTGTGTTTGTTTAATATACCACAGGTATGCTGAGATCTCACAGAAGTCTCCAGCAGGTTCACTTCAGTGCACTTTAGCATTACTTTTTATCCAGCTACGTGGGAAGCAATGTGTTTGAAAATACAGCTCCAGACCTACACAGGAGAGCATAATTTCTGAGAAAATATGAATGAAACCATTTATCTGTTATATTTCTCCATTTCCCCATAGATTTGTGTACTGCTGAGCACTATCTTTCAAAGACAAAACCCAGAGCACAGTGTAATAGATGTTACAGATGTAAAAGTTATGTCATTCGGTCTGTCTCCAAGCTGGTCTAGGGCTGTACATGACTGCATGTTTCAGTGCTTTGTCAATTCTAGATTAATATGTCACAAATAACAGCTTTCTCCTCTACCACTGAGCAACCGTTCCATAGCTTAGAGGTAATTTTAAAAAGTGGTATTCATTTTATATTCCTGCTTTTGCTTTTTCTTCCATTAACACACTTCACGCAACCTCCCTTTATCTTCCTCCTCCTTTCTGATCCCTGGATTTGTACCTTTTGAAGATTTGTGGGATTTTTTATCATGTAGTGGTTTAGTTCACGCACCACCCATTTAATCAATCATTTAATTCATATGCTCTTCTTTCTGCTGAAGTCAATTCCTTCAGTCTCAGATCTGTTTTATGGCTTTCTTCTGCACTCTGCTTTGCCTCTCTTTTCTTGAAGTGTCCAGAGCCACGCACAAAAGAGCACATTGAGCTCCACCTGAGCGATTGCCAAGCCCATTTTCTTTCTCAGTTGTGTAATATTGAAAAATAAGAGATGTACTTGGCATGTGTTCTTCTCAGGATAGCAGTAGATTGTAAAATATGTGATCTCTAGCACTGAGGGTGAGGGGTGTATTGCAATGTCCTCAGGTACCACAAATTAGCTTGGTGCTCCTGAATTCAGTGGCAGCAGACCCAAGCTGGGTTTGGGTAGGTACACTGGGCTTTCACCCTCCTACAACCATGATTTTACTTTTTCAGAAACTTTTTCATTAGTTCAGCATTAAAACATGAACAGTTTTCTCTGCTGTCTCCTGAATGCCCGCAGTCTTAATCATTGCTCTCGTGACAAAAGGAAGCATTCTTTCTATACATCTTCATTTTGCAAGACCAACGTAAACATGGCAGAACTCACTGTATGCAGGAGGATAATCCTGTTCAGTGCCAATAAGTGGAGTGAAGTGAAGCATGGAGAAGCCTCTTCCGTCACTACTGGACAGCAAGTCTGCACAAGGGTGCCCATTTGTAAGCACATGGATAAGTCAGTGCTTAGTGCTGCCAACAGAAAGGGGCAGATGAGGTGACTACAGCAGAGTGGTACAAGCAGCCGTTGAAATCACTGAAGGAAGCAGTGTTTTCTCCCAGCCAAAAAGTCAGCAGCCTGTTTTTCCCATCAGCTGACTAGACAGAAATTGGGAGTCAGTCTGACCCCTGGATAGTCTTTCTAGTATTGCGTCCATGGTGGCAACAGGAATGGTCTCGGTATTACCAAATTCATTCCGCTCCATCAGCTGTGCACAGAGGAGGAAACAAAACTGCTCTGTAGTTGCTTGGACAACACAGCCAGGAGAGCTGGTGCATTAAAAAAAAGCAACAGGAGCTGGGAAACAGCACGACTGGGCACATATGTAAACAGGAACGCTGTACTATGATTCTATGGTTTCTTTTGCCCTCTGGAAATAAATAGAAGTTAGGTAGGGAATAAGCTGATGATATTCAGGAAGAATAATTGGAGTGTTTTGTGGCCAGGGAGCTGGGTAGTGTTACCAAGCAGTGTACATAATGGTGGCTGTTGGACTTCATGTTGCACTTGCTCCGGTGTTCACAATGCCTGGTGAGGTTTCAGGAGGTCATGTGATAGCTCTATTATTCTCTGCCTGCATATTCACATGATTTTTATTTTTATATTCATGCATGTATGTAAATCTATAAAAAGATGCATGTCTTATTTTTTAAGTCATTTGTACTGCAGTAGTGTTGTGTCCTGAGTCTGCCTGTGCTGGAAGCAAAGTACATAATAGCAACAGCCTGGAGTACTGAAGAACTTACAGCATATGTGTGTGTGTGTGTGTATGTATATCATGGCAGAATTGGGACCCACTTCAGTTTAAAAAACAACCAAAAATAAAATAAGGAAAAAGTAGTGGCAGTACTGATTAATAATACCCTGAAGTTCTTTAGTGAGACCCTGGCAACTCCAAATTTTATCCAGATAACCGCATTGCTCATTGTCCTTATATAGGGCAGCTTGCACTGTACAAACACTATTTATAATAATTTAAATAGGAGTTACCTTGATCTCACTACTGAATTGAAAAGACCATTAGGAGTGCTGCTTGCACTATCGAAACACAAAGTATTTTAATATAAATAGCAACTCCCTTGATCTCTCTGCTGAAAGCAACATTGCTTCCTTCACTGATGAATTAACTATAGACCAGAAAAATAAGTATATAAAAACATTTCCCACGTGAGCCATCAATCTTCGTCACACACACATTTTGGATTCATGTATCTAAAGTCAAACGGAAACCATTCTCTTGCCAATGCTATATCTTGCTTTACAACAGATCTGTTTGTAGTCATGAGTGTAACTTTGTCCTCCCTAAAACTGTCAGAACACTGATTTGTCAAATTATAAGGAGCAAATATTCTTTGAAGTGTTTCCACACATAAGAATTCTTTCAATACACTTTAAATGAGTGTCCTAAGTGGATTGCTGTCTAAAGTTCTGTCTCTTGAAGCTGATTATTCTAGTGTTACTCTAAGGAAGCCTGGCCCGAACATGATGATATGGAGGGATTCCTAGGTGATGATAATTTAGTGAATTAAATTCCTGTGTCAGATGAGTCTTCTGAGTAAGAGGCTCAGAAGAGGTCCATCTCTCTTTGTTTCCACAGCCAGCTGCACTGCCAGTGCCTTGCTAAAGAGGCCACGGGCTTGCACCTCTCCAGTTTCTTCCAGAAATCTGGGATGGTTCTGTGTTACCTCTTTCCTCTTTGTTACCAGTCAGAATAGGGGGGGACGGGTGGGACTGTGCAAGCACAGGGACTGTAGGAGGATGAGACACCTTCTGAAGGAGATAGTGTTTCTCTTGGCAGTCAAGGGCTTTTAGACTTTTGATTGTCTTAGACAAACTTCTGAATGCCAGATGTTAGATAGCATGGCTTCAATTAATCTGTCTCTGTTCTCTGTGTCTTCTTAAGCCTTCGCACCTAAATACTCAAAGCCATCATTTTAGTACATGAAGTTGGTTTATGTACTTAAGGCTCAATCAGTAACTAGAAGACTATTTCCACCCTCTTGGTGAAAAGTCTCTCATTTGATACAGATCCCTGCAATTTATTGTCGTGTAAAACTCCTCACTGGTCTTGGCAGAAAAATTTGATTTTTCTGAAAAGATGGCAGAAAAGGCTATATTTTTGCCATCAGAAAAGCTGATGTATGCAATCAGCTTGAAGAGTGATTTGGAATTTGTGACTATCATTGAGGATACTGATACCCTGCTATTTGCCCACCTCTAGATTTGTATTACCTCTTAGTTGTCAGAACAAACACTTAAAATCTGTCATCTAAGAACTTCTTTGACCTCAGAATGATTTCTGATAAATTGAGATGTGAGATGGAGAGAGTTGTCCAGAGGGAACAAGATCTAGTGGATTATTTGATGTTTTCAGGCATCTGTGTTTATTCTCTCCAGCACTGACAACAGGATTAAACTGAATATTCAACAAGCATGTAGTTTTTTATTATATGATGACTATTTAATTTTATTATATTTTCCTAGCTTCTGCAATCTAGTGCCATACAAACACTCTTTTTCTACTGAATTGAGCTGTTACCTTGTGGTCAGTGTTTAAAGTGGCCTTAAATGATGTTTCCCTTGACAATCCATTTTCAAAATCAAAAGGTATGAAAGAATACGTTTGCAATGCCTCTCAAAAGCCCAGTGTACATGCAGAAAGGTTCCATGGCTGCATTTGCCAAAAGACAGTAATTACCAGGCCCCTCAAAACACAGCAAGCACCATCAAACATTTGAATGCTGAGTTACTGTAGAGATTTAGAAATATGTCTCTACATAAAACAGCATTGAAAATCAGTCCTAAGAAGTCCAGATACCACTTTCAATGCAAAGACACTCCCCTAATTTCTGCTTATCAACCTGGCTGAGCTAAGTGAGTTACACTGCAAGTTTTTTTTTTGAAGTAGAGTTTTGGAATGTATTGAAAGTAGTTTCACCCTCCCAGAGACTTTCTGGGAAGAAGTTGCTTGGCCAAGGTGTCAGATTTGGCATGTATGCAAACACCTTTTGTTGCACAGACACAGGAAGGATGGTGCTGCTTTGGCAGCAGTGCTGGCAATTTGATGTGTGCTGTTTTCTAGCACAAGATCACTGAGTGAGTTCGTAGTATATAGACAGAGCAATGCAAAGTGCAAACGTACCATTTACCAAAGCTATTCAATTAAGGAAAAGTCCCTACAAAGAAAATGGTTTTATAGCATGTCATGAAAAAATACTTGCCTTTTACTTTAAAAAGAAAAAAGACTGTTTAAGGGGGATGATTGTAGAGTATGTACCACTTCTAACAGATTTGCTGTGCAGAAGTACATAAGTGTGAGTGATGTAGAGGTACTTGTTTATTATAGAGCACATTTCAATGCAGTAATCATAAATATTGCTAAGGTTGTGCTCTGTTGAAATATGACCTACATACTCTTGATTGTTTGTGTTACGTGATTTGTCTGACACCCATTACATTCTGGGTAATGGCAGCCATTTGTTGCTGTGCACAGCAGGCTCTTTTGACAAAAGAAAATAGGCAGCAATAAAAAAGCTATAGTCTGAATTACATTCTGCACAGCGCTGCACTGCTGAGAGTTTGTGCAAGTGTGTTAACAATGCTCTGAACTGCCTCTTGTCAGCCTTCAGCCTGTAATGGCCATCTGTCCTTCCATAAATCTGTCAAAACCTGCTAAGTTCAAGAGAGAGTACAGAATATACCTTGTACTGTCAACGCCTAAATGTACACATTGGGGAGAAATCAGTGCGTGTGAAATAATCCAGTGGTTATAGAATATTGTAATGCTGTTGATGTGGGATCATGGCCCTCGGTGAAGATTACCAGGGATTAGAGTGAAGATGAACAAGTATGCAGCCAAGTGGTTTTCTCAGAATTCATGGCTTGGAGATTGGTCATGGGACACTCTGGAGGTGGACTCTGTAGTGGTGATGTGAATTCAAAACTTTGCTCCCGCCTCCATCCCCCAGTGTAGGTTTGTTCAACAGTTAAATGAACATTTTCCAACTTTTATCTATTTCTACTCACTGGTGGACTTCCTGCTTCTGCTAAAAACCAGGAAAAAAGCCAGAATGCCATGAGGAAGCCCTTTCTTAGGCTGTCCCAGCCCTGTTCTGCCAGCAAGGGAAGTGCCAGTAAATTTAGCTCAGTCTGTACTTTCGTGAGGGGTTTTTTTGGTACTTCCCCCCCACCCCCACTTTTCTGAAGATTGTTGGGCTCCTTGTCAGGTTTCTGGAAATATTATACTGTATGTTTTACTTGCTTCCTTCCAGGACAAGCTATAAAGAAGTGGAATTTGAAATAAGATTTTATTTTGAATATTAGATTATCTCTGGGGCTTCTTTGCCTGAAATTCTTAAATATACATGTTCATTGTGGAGTGTTTGTATTTTTGCTTCATTCTTTCTTTAAAACTTCATCCAAAAACTCAGTAACTAATCCCATAATTTCTAATGGGCTGTATAATTTCAAAAGTAAAAGTGTCATTTCTACATTTTTTTATAGAAAGTTGTTTACTGAAGTATTTGTTCAATCTGAGCCTGAAGTTTTAACTTTGAAAGTATTACTGCAGATTTTTGAATAGGACTGTCCTCTTAATTTCAGCAAAAATTCACTTGGTAGTAAAAAATATTTGTCAGTGAGGAGGTGCATAAAGTATGAAATTGTTAGAATTGTCTCAAGTGAATTTTTGGGAAGAAGAAAGAAAAAAACCTGAGGATTTAGAGGAAATCATTTAACAGTGATGTCTGCACAGAATTTTTTTAGTATTAAATTCAAATTTGGGATAACTAGAGTTTTAGGTGCCATAATCTTTGCCTCAGTTTCCTTGAATGTTGTGGCAATTAGGCAGAGTCTTCACATAGCCATGAGTAGCTCATAAGCATTTATTCCAAACATTCAGACAAAATCAAGCATGTCTCTCACATCAAGTATTCATGCCTTAGTGCTTCTATTTTCTTATTTTCTGAAGGAAATTCATTGCAGATAATGCAATGGGACTCCCAGTCCCCATTTATGCTCCTTAGGGAGTACTGTGCATTGATGGACGCTTTTCCTTCTTTACAGCAAAACACTATAAAACATGTTCCATTTGCATTGATCTGCCGAGCTGTGATGCATGTTTAAAAATACAAACCAGAGCTCTATAGCCCTGTTTGAAGCACACATTTCCTGTAACTCTCTCTGCCCTCTCTTTTCATTCTTGCTAAGGAACTAATGGAAAGCTTATTGCTACAAGTATTCTTGAATGGCATGAGCCTCTGGATTGCTTAGGGATGGTCTGGATTACCTTGGAGAATTCCTTAATCTCTGTCTATTTTGTTGAATTTTAAGCATATATTACTAAATTATATTAGTGTCAATTGGACAGAAGAAAATTTTTCAAACATAACATACTAAGTACCTTCCTGAAGAGAAATTATTTCCTGAACAGTGTCTGCTGTTTGCTGTTACTCTGCACTGATGTCTGGGGTTATCCTTCTGTAAAGTCTGAAGAAATTCTATGATTTCTATAGAAAATATTGAAAGTTGTATTCTACCCTTATAAAAAATGATGGGAAGATACTGTTTCAGTTCCCAGGCTTTAATAGAATGTGTTCTAGTCCTTCCTGCAATTTTTGTCTCATCACAGTAATATAATCTATTACAGTTATGTAAATAATCCTGTTAGCAGTATATTTAGCCATTGAATACAAACCCAATACTAATACTAACCTAGTGACTAATACTAATACTTACCTGTTTCATTTTTAGTCCCTACTGCACAGTTCTCACCAAGACTTTGTTCCAAATGCAATGGTTCGTTACAGTTGTGGTTGTCCTGTTGTTCATTGGGGTTTCAGTTGCAGAACCACATTTCAGGCAAAATGTATTAGTTATA
The DNA here is from genome assembly GCF_001522545.3 of Parus major. Classification (NCBI taxonomy): domain Eukaryota; kingdom Metazoa; phylum Chordata; class Aves; order Passeriformes; family Paridae; genus Parus; species Parus major. The sequence continues at coordinate 51,518,385 of NC_031771.1, forward strand.
CTTAAGGAGTGTCTTAGACATATATTCTCAATGGTTTTCTAACTTAATGAACTCTGGAAACAAAGAGTCATTGCCAGCGAGTTAGGGGGGCTGTATTTCATTGCATTTAAGTTCTACATCCTTTGGTACCACTCATTTATTTCTCTTGGCCTTGCTTTTATCCAGGTTCTTCTTTGCTAGGTTCTTTATATTTTTGATGGCGCCAGTCTTTTGACTTCTCATTTTTACATCAAAATCTATTTTATATTTAACAAAAACGTCTTTGGGGTTTTATCTCTTGATCTTTTCTGTCAAAATCTACAGAGAGAGGGGCGGATGTCATGGAGGAAGGGGAGGGGCAGAAATTATACTGGATATTGATGGTGATGAATTAGTATTGTTGCTTTTGTTGTTACCAGACCTTTGGTAGTTTTATTCTCAGTATTAGCAGTGTTTAAGTGACATAAATGGGACTTGCTTTGTATCTATTTTAAGAAGCATATGAGCCGCCTTTATAAACATTGTATGTGTGCTTAAAAGCATTCTGTACCTCCTTTTAATCCCTGTAGGCCTAACTCCACCTACGACCCCTCCTCATAAAGCCAACCAAGATAACCCTTTTAGGACTTCACCTAAATTGAAGTCATCATGCAAGACTGTTGTACCACCTTCAAAAAAGCCCCGCTATTGTGAGTCTTCCAGTTCTCAAGGAAATAACCCAATCAAGAAGGGTTCAGTACCGTCTGAGCTGTACACACAGCTTAACAAGACTACAGTACTGTCCAGTGGACATGAGGAGAGAAAGACAAAACGGCCCAGTTTGCGGCTGTTTGGTGACCATGACTACTGTCAATCTGTGAATTCGAAATCGGAAATACACATTAAAATATCCCAGGAACTTCAGGACTCCAGACAACCAGAATTTAAGGATTCTTCACCTGGGTGGCAGTGTCAGATTTGTTCTTCTTTAGAACAAGACCAGTATTTCAAGAAAGAGACTTTACAGACAAATAACCAGGGATCCCATGGTAATAACAGAAAACAGCTCCAAGACCAGGAAATTCGGGCTGAACTGAATAAGCATTTTGGTCACCCCAGCCAAGCTGTTTTTGATGAAGAAGCAGATAAGACCAGAGAACTAAGGGACAGTGATTACAGTAATGAACAATTCTCCAAACTACCTATGTTTATAAATTCAGGACTAGCAATGGATGGTCTGTTTGATGACAGTGAAGATGAAAGTGATAAACTATGCTACCCTTGGGATGGGACACAAGCCTATTCATTATTTGATGTATCACCTTCTTGCTCTTCTTTTAACTCTCCATGCAGAGATTCAGTGTCTCCACCCAAATCCTTATTTTCTCAAAGATCCCAAAGGACACGCTCTAGATCAAGGTCCTTTCCTCAACGCAGGTCTTGTTCCCGTTCTCCATATTCCCGATCGAGATCAAGGTCGCCCTGTAGTAGATCCTCTTCAAGGTATGGTACAGCAAATTCATGTATGATCACTGTAGTTAATAAGAGGACTAGCAAAAATATAAAGAAACTTACAGGAAAGAAGGAAGAAAAAGTAAGAAATAACTTAATCCAGTGCAATTCATTCTATTGCTCCTGAGCTGATTAACTCTGAAGGTTACGGGTTTGCTACAGAAACACTTGTTTCCAGTATCCTTTAAATTTGCTGGGTTTACACTTTCTGAGTGGAGCAGTCAGGTCAGAGGCAGAGCAGTTGGTGAGAGATGTACACAACTAACCTTCCCCATTATCTGTGAGCTGCCTGGTGCCAATCTTGCTGCAGCCTCTGTCAGATGGAGTTGACAGTGGCTGACTGCTCTGTGTTAGCCTCAATAAGGAACATTACTGAAGGCCAGGAGTGGGGGAATCAGGGCCAGTGAGGCCCCTTAGTTGACTAGGAGATTGCAAACTGTCACTGGAAAATCCCACTGGTAGCTTAGAGGAAATTGTAAGTTCAGGGAAGAGGTAGAAAATGGTGTCAATAGACTCAAATGAAATGACAGAGGTGAATGTGTTTCTTCCTGCAGATCTTGTTGCTATTGTGAGTCCAGCCACTGTAGACACCGAGCATACAGAAGTTCTCCCTTAGGTGGAAGATCGCGGTCCAGATCACCGTACAGTCGCAGACCCAGGTAGGGCCTTTGGCCTGCATTTGGTTTGCTTTGCAGCTGGTCCTCAGGAGATTAATTGTAGAATCATAGAATCGTTAAGGCTGGAGAAGACCTCTGAGTTCATTGAGTCCAACCTTTGGCTAAACACCACCACGTCACCTGAACCATAGCACAACCACTCATATCTTGAACACTTCCAGGGATGGTGATTCCATCACTTCCCTGGGCAGCCCATTCCAATGTCCAACCACCCTTCCAGCGAATAAATTCTTCCTGATGTCCAACCTGAACCTCCTCTGGTAGAGTTTGAGGCCATTTCCTTTTGTCCTATCTCTAATTGCCTGGGATAATAAAGTATTCCAGAACCTGTATTTCTAATTTTACATTCACAAATGTAGGTGCTTGATTTGATGACTAAGTTGTGTTTCCTAGATATGACAGCTATGAGGAATATCAGCATGAAAGGCTGAAGAGGGAAGAATACCGCAAAGAGTATGAAAAACGGGAATCTGAAAGGGCCAAGCAAAGGGAGAGACAGAGGCAGAAAGCAATTGTAAGCACTGTAAAGATAACTTTCATATTGAAATACATCTCTGTTTCTTTTCATAGATTCTAACTCTAGAATTCAGACTTTGTTTTCTTTCTTTTTTATAAAAATACAAAAATTTGCTTATGTGTGTTTCTTAGTATTTTTCATTTTAAGCAAATATGTGTTTTCATAATAATTTCTGTTTTGGTGTCACTACTAATTTTTTCAGGTTCTATAAATTGCAACTCTCTGAGTTTTTCACAGTGAACAGATAAGAGAACTTACTAGAAAAAGAGGTTGTCCCAGACAATGCAATAGTAGAAGAGAACTAGTCTTATTTCTTTCACACATCAATGAGTGAACCTGCCTTTTATACTGTATTTCTCCTACCAGACATACACAAAATAAGGAGTCAGGTGGTTTACCAATTGCTGAACTCTCAGAGTGGCTGTAATTGTCTATGCAGAGGATGCAGACAACAGAGCTCAAAACTGGGATCCGAAGACTTGACTTGAATTATAATTTCTTCAGTGTCTGTGATTTGGTTAATTTTTAAGTTATTTTTAGCAAAATAGTCTGAAGACACGATGCAATTTAAAAATGTCACTTAGCACTGGCCCTCTCTTAATGAACATGTATTATTTAATTATTTTGTTCATCAGTGTTCTCTATGAAACAACTGAAATACCGGAAGCAAAGGAAATACTTATCCCATGTGGGGATAAGTAGCTCTCTTGGCTGTTGTAGCAGTAGGACAGAAGGAAGAATGGCTATTAAATGGATGGGTGGCCTTTGCCCCTTTTGAGTTCCCCATCGACAACTGCATAAACTGGGATCTGCTGTAAATCTGTTGCTGTCAAAGTTGCGAAGCCCATTTGGTGGCTCACCTTAACATTTTGATTTTCTGTGTCCTACTCTTTCCATTTGGTTGTAGCTACATGGCTGTTCTGGCTGTGCTCTGGCTCTTGCATGAGCTGGTACAAACCAGGATACTTCATCTTCGTTCCCAGGTTTTCCATTAGTGCTCTGTCCAGAGGTCACCAAAATTAATAGGTCTTATTCCCAGTGCCATTAGTGGACTTTGTAGCAAAAGGTGATTTGTCACACACTTGGCAGCATTTTTCCTAATGCACCTACAGAAGCAGGAGTGTGTAGAGATTGACAGAGACAGGCATAGTCTACAGCAATGGGGAGTTCTGGGAGTGAACAGACAACTTTATGGCCTGTTTTTTGTCTCTGCTACTGTTGTTCTTAGTGAGCTTCAGCAAATCATTTCACTTTTCTCCATTTCAGGTGTCCTGTCTACAAAGTGTGGGTGATAGGTGTATTTTGTAAAGCACAAGATTTAGAGCTATAACATGCTCTGCTGTGCTGCTCTGAAATGCAGTGAAGGCAATGGAATAATTTTATTTGGCTTCAGACAGGGCCATATTTAAGTCAATTTTTGCAGTTATTTTTAAAATATCTAGCTTCCATCTGCTTAGAGATGAACACTACCTTCCAGTAATTGTAAGTTATACTGGCTGTTCTCTCTTAGAGCTACCACAAATTAGAGATTCAAGTAGACCTCTGTCATGGGTGTATCTTGCTACTTCTCAATTACTGTACCTTACCCATATAAATAAACATGAATCCTGCTGAGGAGGTAGAAAATTTGATTTAGTTTAAAACAAACAAATATTTGGCAAGTAGCTAATCAAGAGAAAAAGAAAAAAGGAAAGAAAAGAAACTTTAAAAGCTCCAGATATGCTGCATCATACTGCATTAAAAATTCTAGACAATTCAAAACTAAGGTTGAATTTATTTTCTTTCTAAAGTGAGCTTTTTGATTATAATTAACTTAATTAATGGAATTATTTATTAATAGACATAAATAAATAAATCAAAACTAAAAATAAATATCAATAAACAGAACGTGGCAAAAAATCTAAAATCCAGTCATCTGTGTGAGTTCTGCAGAAAATGTAGATTAAGTCCTATTAACTCCTTCATCCAAAGTCTACCAGCACTTTCACTTTAAAAATCTGTACTGAATTGTGCTATTTTGTACTCTGAAAACAGTAAGGATTAGGAGACAGCAGAGAAAGGGAATTTCCAATCTCATTAATTCAGTGATAAAATCTGTATAATTTCTAGCATTCTCTGCTCTTTTTCTTATATCTTTTGGTTTATGGGTCTCTTTTGTGTTGCTCTTTTCTTTCTTGAGGGACTCAACTTATTTATCGTTCAGCCACAAGAATGTCCTCTCTCTCTTTCCTTGAGCTCTTTCTACAGTCCCATAAATTTAGATTTCTTTGCTCTCTGTATTGGGGAATTTTTTTATTTTCTTTCTAGCCCTTTCTCATGCTGCCAGAACTGATTTATGACCACATAGTTCCAGATACTGTTAGAAGAGTGGCCCAAAGATTGGGCAGGACTAATGCCTGTTATTACACAGTGCAGGTGACTTTCTTCATGAGAAGCACTGCGCTGAGATCTAAAGGGATAGTTGTAGAAAGGGTGCACAGTAAAGAAGGAACAGAAATTATGTCATAGCCAAAAGTCATTAGGTACTGTGGAAGCAGTATCTAAAATTTGTCTCTGCGGGACAACAGGCATGGGAAACCTAGGAAAAAGAAATGAGAAAAAAAATTTAATCTGTCAAAACCATATGTGAAGCAATGCCCTCTGATTGTGAAGGCAGCTTGTATTTTGGCAGATGTGAAGACATATTGGCAGAATGCTGAAGAGGCTTGTTTTAGAAGCCTGTGCTCATGCTGTGTGGCACAGGCATGTTTGAACACTGCCCCTTCAGTCACACCACCACAATGTTTGCCATAGAAGATTCAGAGCTAGAAGCCTGGGATAGTATTTTCCAGTATAGATTCTGAATTCCTGTCTACTCTTACAGCTGTATACAGGTGATGTGACTTCAAAAGGTACTATCATATTCTTCTCATCTTCCTTTTCTTCTTTCCCCTCTCCAGTTACTGGAGATTCTGTGCCTTTTTTGTGGATTGAGGTCTTAATTTTGAGCAGGCATGATTGAGAAATACGGGCTGAGCCTACAAGGTACTTAGAGAGTTAAAAAAAAATAAATTGTCATTCATTCATTCATTCATTTATACTTTTGGTTGTCATTCCTTTCCTAACTGACCAAATGTTAGCATAGTTTAGCTTGATCTTGTTTTGTTTTATTTTACCTGGTCATGATTTTTTTTTCGTAGAATGGATCCTTTCTGAACATAAGAATGGTCTGCCAAGACTTGCTTAATCATGTAAGCCAGATCATAGTGGAGACACATGGACTATGAAACTTGAGGAGCACTGCAGGACAGCACAGTCTGCTTAGTGCTTTGTAGAAACTGGGATTCAACCCCCAGCTAAGGCAGACCAAGGCAATGATTTGCCAAAAGCCCTGAGGACCCCTTTTTTCTTCTGATACACTCCAGGAAATTTCTGGGTTGTGTTTACTCCAGCAGTTCATTAGACAATGTGGCAAATACATTTTGGAGCATGCCACCTGAAATAGCACATTCCAGTTCTGGAGTCACTAGTTGGTGATTCCTTGTTGATGTGGTGCACCAGAGTTGCAGATTAAGCTGTGTTGTGGCTGTCTGCTACTCTACAACTCTGGCCATGATACTGACTTACAGTCACATCCTTCATGCAGCTCATTTACTGGCTACTGCTAAAAGATGTAACAAAATCAGGTTAGAAAATCAGGTAGAAAATTACAATTAACATTACTACTTTTCATGCCTAAATGCTGACAGCCTCTCTGAGACAAGTATCAAGAGTCCTGGTCCCAGAGAGCTTACAGACATAAGAAGATAAATGTGCTGTGAGGCCACTGCAGTGGAAAGAAACACATGGTTTCAAAGAAAATAAATTGCTCTAAAACAGGAAGGCAGGAGAAAGGTGGTTTCATAAATGAGTGCTTGCCTTCTCAAAAGTCTAAAACCAGAGTCAGCCTACAACAGAATGCATTTCCACTTACAAAGGATTCAATATATGTTGTATATTTAGTTTGGATTTTTTTGTTGTTGCTCTAGATCCCAGGGACTCTAATTTTGCTCTATTTGTTTCTACCTAAATTTTGAGTTTTACAGGTCCATCATTATTTTTCTAGTAGTCACCATGGAGTGTGTCTGTACTGTTCAGCCCTCAGTTACCCACACAGCAGCATGTGATAATAATGTTCTTCTCCCCCCCCCGCCCCGCCCCAGTTTTTGTGATTTTCACTTTTTCCATTCATACTTACTCACAGGCCATACTAATTTTTCTTTACTCAATCTAAAGAATTTTTTCTCATCATCATTACATCAGAAGCTTAAGATTTAATGGCTTTTTTCCACCCCTAGCATTTCTGTTTTTGAAACTCTGTCCAAACAATCCCACTGCATTTTCAAAATGGTATTTGGCCTTCAGCTCGAAGGATAAAAGTCTTCATGGCTTCAAGTCTCTACTGGCAGAGAAATCATTTGGCATGGAAGGCAACACAGACATGGGGTGTGCACCCAGCCAGACACCTGTGCTGGAGTTAGCAGCAGAGCCTTCAAAATCTGTAACAGAACACAGCTTTAAAGTGCTCCTGGATTTCTTCTCTCAGCTTCACATAAAGCATTAGCTGGCTCTTGGAGAACTAGGTATGCACCACAGACGTGCAGGCAAAAGGAAAAACGGGAACAGGAGTACCTCTGGAGTGTCTGCCTTCAGTTCCCATGGGCCTGGCTCAGCAGCACCATAGGCAGGCAAAGCCTGTTGGGGGAAGAAGCAAAAAAAACCCAAGGGAAAACATCCAGTGGTCAGTGCTCAGTGAAATAATTATGAAATAAAGACTGAGTAATAGGGAAGCATAAAGAAAATAAAGTTTTGGAGAAGCCCTTTGCAAGACAAAAAGATCCTTAGCATCAGTCAATATTTAGAGGATGTGTGGTCCCTTTAATTTACCCTTTGATGTGTAAGGTATATTCCAGTCTTGTTTTCTCATATTTTGTTATTCTAATGCTTTAGTATTTTCATGTGAGACTTCAAATACTGCTTGTCATTCTGAGATTTTCTGCCACATCTTCCAATTCAAATGTTTTTACTGCCATGAAGAACGAGAAGGATTATGAAAGAAGGCAGACATGTTGGGCCCCAGGGAGTTGGTTGGACTATTTTTTTTTAACCTGGCAGAGCAAGGAGCCACACTTAATGCTTATGATGCAAAATAAATAATGTGCACTTTCAGCAGGGAAATACGAACAAATAGCTTCTGAAGTTTCCTGCAGGTTCCTTCTGCCCACATGAAATTGAAAACAAAAGCTGTTTTCTGCACTTCTCCAAGTTTCCAAGTCATCTGTCATATCCTCTCAAAACTGCAATAAACATCTTAATATGTCCATATGGACTTACACATGTAACTTACTATCAAAAAAGGGTCCTTAACATTTAGGTGTGTTGCAATCTTGTTAGGCTTCTATAGCTCTTATTATTCATGGGAATAAAAGGAAGGCATCTCTGTAAATATTAATATTCATACTTGCATTAAATAAGCCAAAGTTAACCAAGGCAAAGACAATGCTGTGTGAATCCTGTGTTCTCCAATATCTTATTCCATCATGGCACTCTGCTTAAAAAACTACTTGAACCCATCTCCTCATATGTGCACACTGGAGGACATATGGTACATTTCAGCTTTAAATTTGAATTTCCTTAATTTTGCAGGTTTAACTTATTCCCTTAACGGTACTTTAACAGGCATTTTTTTTAATTGTTCAGTTTTGGTTTATTACAGTTGTCTTAAAGGGATATTAGATATAAAGGTTATTAGAGGGATAGAAGAAGGAAAAATTGCACAGGCATGCAGACAGACTTATGGAAGAGTGTGCAGTAGATATTTCCATCACACTGTAATATAACAATCTCCATGTCAGTGAGTGAAACATTATGTTTTTTTCAGTCGAGATGTATTATCTCAGCTAAAGTATATTAGGCAGTCTGCTGTGTTATGTTCTGCTCCATCTGGTCAGTCATTTAGGTTCAATAGCAAGTATCAATGGAATTGTTTCTTATCAAGTGTTTCAGTGCGGTTTAATCCTTGATTTGGTAAAACATTCTGAAAAAGTAATTACTGTGCATATGCAGATTTTCCTGTTTCTGAAGTTTATGGCACCCAACCATAGTGAAAGTAAGCAGAATTAGAATAGGGAAAATGGAAGAAATGCATATTTCTGTAGCTTGCACTCTACAGTCACTGATTCACAGAAGCCCTACCCAAACTCCTCTGTCAGGAAGGTTAGGGCTGTGGACTGTGGACAGTGGAGACGGAGATCAAAAGCAGCAGCTGGCTGGAAAGTACCCTTGTGCCCTAAATGTATGGCTACCCTTGAGCACAAGTCCTTTTAGCCACACTAGCTTCTCTAAACTGCACTGCTGCGGCAGAGAACCAGGGCAGCTTTTGGACCTTGCATTTTGGAAGGTGTAACATTTAAAAGTGAGTATGTCTGTCCCAGCATGGTTACAGAGGACTATCAAGGCACTCACCTTGGTTCCACCTATGGCACTTGCATAATCAAGAGGCAGTAGTTTTCCAGTATCTAAATGAGATCCTTACCTGATCCCCCTGATTAAGGAGAGCTGGTACATACTTTGGTATGTACAACCAAGGCCTCCACTGGGATGACCAGGGACCTATAAAGGACATGGATAATTCTTATGCCATTCCTTAGTAGGCAGGGCTTTTGGGTAGGAATGTTTGATTCTTTTATCTCTTGTTTTCTGCAGTTTTAAACTTTCATTTCTCAGGAGCTTAGATTAACTGGATCTGAGCCCTTGAGATTTGTGAGGCCAGGAAAAGAGTCAGCAAAAATAGTTTACTGAATTTGCTAGTAAGAAGGAGTTTCTGTTGGGAGACAGATATTTTAGTGTTGGCTTCCTGCTGCAGGAATTGTTTATTTATTTTGCATTAAATAGTTCCTGAGAGCAAAGTACTCTCCTGGGAACAGAAAGACAAGATTTTCAGCACCCTTAACCAAGAGTTCTGATGGTCTCTTTATCGTAAATGAATACTCAAACAAGTAAAGAAATTACATCAGTATAATTTCTGCTTTTACCTGTGTTTTGGTCTAATATCAATTGTATTGTCCATGGTCCAAGAATGACTAGTGCTTTATGCCTCTGTGGGGACTCATGGAAAAGATACATTTCTCACTATTTCTGAATTGTAACACTATAAACTACCTGTCTCTTCAGGCTAGAATGTTTCTGAGCAGGAATGCAAGTCTATATTTAGGTCCCTAGTGCCTTTTGCATTGCACAGTTGAGGTGCCATTAGCCTTTAGGCACCTCCAGGTTACGATAGTCATGAATTCTCAGCAGTCAGTGTAGCTCCTTCGGCATTCGGCACCGAAATTCTGCACAAGTCTCAGGTGCCAAAGTTGATGGTTTAAACTGACACTGCTCTACTGACTGACAGATTTACACCAGCTGAGAATGTGGTGTTGGTTCAATTTATGGGACTGCTGTGTGGGTGTGTAAGGGATGGGCAGTAGGGCCAGTGGTGCCAGGCCAGAGGCAATTGGAGGCAGGAAGGCTGAGCAACCAAGCCATGTATAGCTGTTTTTTCTTTTCCCTGGTTTCCTTAAGGTCAGTGTTTTAAAGATCTCCTTTTCCCATTTTCTTTTCCTCCAGCTCATTAAGTGGCTCTGCCCTCAGAAAAGTGTTTATCCTAAAATTCATTAAGTGACTCTTAAAGGGTTTTCTAGTCCTTCCCTCGTTCTGCTGAGCATTTGTACTAAGGAAAGAAAGATATGACCGTGACTTGATTGTTACAAAAGTATCTGATGCTTTGTTCCAAATGTTGAAAGAACATGCAGAAGATACCCTAGCCTAGGGACTTCAGTCAGGTGGTTTTTATTCTGAATAAACCAAAAGGTAGTGGTGACAGTGGGATATATTTTATTTCCTGTCATTCTCCCAAAATACTTATTTTAATAAAAGACAACTTTTGGGCGCATTCCTGGTTCCTGCTGGCATAGAGTTAATTTTTCTTAGTAGCTGGTGCAGGACAGTGATTGGGATTTAGCATTAATGTTGATAAGACATTGATGTTTTAATTGTTGATAAGTAGTGCTTACTCTAAATGAAGCGCTTTCCAGTTTCCCATGATTTGCCAGGGAGCAGGTGCACAAGATGCTTGGAGGGAACATGGCCAGGACAGCTGACCTGAGGTGGCCAAAGGGATATTCCATACCATATGGCATCATGCCCAGTATATAAACCAGAAGGAGTTGGCTGGGAGAGGCAGACCACTGCTCAGGGATGGGCTGGGTGTTGGTCAGTGGGTGCTGAGTAATTGTAGTGTGCAGCACTTGTTTTCTTAGGTTTTATTCCTCTCTCCCCTCTTTTCATTACAATTACTGTCATTATAATTATTGCTGTTATTATATCTTAGTTTATTTCATTTATTAAGCTGATTTTAACACAGGCATTTCACGTTTTTGTAATTTTCCTCCCTGTTCCACTGGCAGGCAGGGAATGAGCTAGGGGTGCGTGGTACTTAGTTGCTGGCTGGGGTGACAACCTTAAACAATTCTTCCTCTATTTTGAGGTATGGATTACGGTGGAACAGGATTGCAGGATGAATCAGCTACTGAGTCATATGAGTTTATAATGTTATGCTTGTCATATGTTTTGTCTGTGGTACTCTTATGCAATTATTGTGTTACTTTTTGCTCCTCTGCAACTAAGATGAGTTTTGCTCAGTATTGTATACATGGCAAGAGAAAAAGAGTTCCTAGTTTGAATGAGTTTGCAGTGCTGGAGGGGAAGTGGTAGAAAGGGTAAGAGGAAAGAAGGTACAGTAGGATACAAAGGGAAGCATCTGTCAGTGTACAGAACAGTAACAGCAATTGGTGCACCCTTCCAGGACCACACCACCTGACAAATGTAGTGTCACTTAAATACCTTAGATGCTTTCCAGGAGAGAACTGTTTCATGTACTTGCAAGATGCAATAGGACTTCCACAAAAGACTGTTTCTATAATTGTGATCCTCTGCATATCTGTGTGTGTGTGTATTTGTGTGCATGTATGTGTAGGTCTAGTCATCTCTATTACACATTTGTTAAAAAAAACTCCTCCCTGGTTGCTCTTTATCAACAGGAAGAACGTCGTGTGATTTATCTGGGTAAAATCAGACCTGACACAACCCGAACAGAACTGAGGGACCGGTTTGAAGTTTTTGGTGAAATTGAGGAGTGCACTGTAAATTTGCGGGATGATGGGTAGGAACTTTTGAGATTACTTCTTGTTTGAGAGCTGCAATATGTAAAAAATTATGGCAGTAAGGTTACTGGTATGGGAGTTACCAGTACAAGTCCTGTGACAGATGACATGCTGAGTTCAAAACTGTACTTATTTTCTTTCATCCTTATTTATTAATCTTGCTAGTTGAAATTTCCTGTCCCAGAAATAAGTATTTAGCTGCATGGCAGGACAATCATGCTGACAAATGGATGCAGTACTTCTGACATTTCCACTGCTGGGTCTCTGGCAAGTTCTTGCTTTCAGGAAAGGGTTACTCTAATGTGTGTTAACTCTTCTCAGCTTTTGTTCACAACTGTATTTTTCAATGGCAGAGACAGCTATGGTTTCATCACCTACCGCTATACTTGTGACGCCTTCGCTGCTCTTGAAAATGGATACACTTTACGCAGGTCAAATGAGCCTGATTTTGAGCTGTACTTCTGTGGACGCAAGCAGTTTTGCAAGTCTAACTATGCAGACCTAGGTAGGTATTTTGCTCTATGTGAATTGAAGTACATAACTGGAACCTTGTAACTCAGGAGAATTTAAGGTTTGCTTTTTTTTGTTTACTGCTGATAACCATTTAAATGATTGGAGTGGTGTTGAAGAAAGTGGTTTTCACTTGCTGTAAGAAGTTTACAAGTCTACTGATCTCAGCTGGCTTCTTTCAGATATTCCAAACTGTGAATATTCTTTTAAAGCTCATTTCCATCATTATCAAAAATAAGTGCCCAGTATTCAGTTATACACTTCTAAGTTGAAAATATAGCACTACAGAAACCTCACACATGCCTTGCTATTTATTGCTGTAACTGTTTGATTCCAATACCTCACTAATGTATATGAGTGGTAAACAGAGGAAAAAGTAGGTGCCTCAACCCAAAAATTTCATAATCATTCTTACTTTGCCATGGTTTCTGTTGTGGATGGGCAGAATTGACCAGGGACACTTATTAAACACAGTTCATAGTTTGAAAGCTGGAAGAGCTTGTGGCCAAATTTGACCCTTAGTGTGGCAAAAGCCTCTGATCAGCTGGTGATTCTAAAATAGTGCGTAAGCATCTGTGTATGAAGATGTCACCTTGGAGGGCTTTCCAGTCATGATGTAAGAGACTCCAACCTGTGGAGAGCTTAGCAAAGCTCTTGGTGTTACAGTGATGTGGGGCTTTGTGCAGCCCACAGTCTCCAGCCTGCAGTATGCTGTGATAACTTCAGTCCCAAGTGTGTATCCTGGCTGTGACAACACACCTGGGTCTGTGTGAGTCTTCCCTGGACAAAAATGTATGGTTCTGTCTTGTGCTCCTGGTCAGGGTGTGGTGATTCCACTTGCAGGGGTTTTTGGAGATGTTCAAAGTCTTATAGCAGGAATACTGATGTTAAGTATATGCATAAAGAGACTATGCAGACTACCAAAACAGCCTCTGTAATATTACAATTTATTATAAACTTGCCTCTTAATTACCTTTTAAAATGTAAAGTATTCATTAAATGTCAAACCTTTCCTAATACCTGTATAAATAGACTAAAGACATGGAAAATACTCTTTTCTGAATAATACAGCAAGGCACATTTTGCTGTTGAATCTATATTAATCAGATATTGTGGATTTTTTTTATGAATAAATGACCACAGTCATTAAAATCTCTCATAACCCTGTAACACAGTGCTAATGAAATCTTGTATGTGCTGCCCTTGGCTTTGTACAATGCAGAAAGTGAATACAGATGTATTTTTTCTAACCAATTGATGTCTTTTCAAAATAAATTATAAAGATGATACGCATTGTTCACAATGAATATGCTATAATTCACTTCAGTGGCTAAACAGATAATGTAAAGCTAAGAAAAGGCAATTGACTGCTGAAGAGATATAGGGTTGATGTAGAAAATATAAAGGGTAGCAAGGCATTTGTTGAAATGTAGGCTGATAAAAACAGTAAAACCTGATTGAAGTCTTGCCTTGATTTGACTTATCTTCAGCAATGGAAGCCAAGGTCATCTCTGTATCTCAGAAAATCTGGGGTTTAAAATAAGTTGTCTGAAGGGAACCCTCTTGAACATTATTCATCACTGGGAGTATTCCCTGTCAGCTCTCTCCACTGTGAGTGGAATTCCCAGAGTATCTGTGAGCAGACTGTTTTCACTTCGTCCTGCTGACAGCTTGAGTTTCTGTATTTCAGACTGCATTCCCTGTATTTTGCAGAGTATCTGATAGAGCAACATAAGGAAATGGCAGGATGAACTTTAAAATTCATGAGCTGGTACCAGGACAGAGAGAATTAATCAGCTTTGCGTTGAGTACAGAAGAAAGAAAACACTTGAAAATAGTAGTCAGAAGTTTAACACCTCTCCTCTGTGAGAAGATACTGTCTTAACAGAACTTGTAATGAACATTTAATGTGCAGTGTGTCTTATAGTGGTAGATGGGGAGTTCTGATTAATTCAACACAAGAAATGGCAAGAAAAGGGCAGTCTCATAAAGGAGCTGTGACACAGGAACTGGTGAGAGTCAGTGTTAAGCAGGGTTGACTCCAAAAGAAAATTCATTGCTCACAGCCATGTCAATAATTGTACTGGAGCTGTGTGACCACAAATGTACAATCCCTCCTCTGTGCTGGGAACAGACTGCTCCATGTCTGAGCACCTGACAAAGCTGGAACAGGTATCCCAGGCCACAGGAGCTGTTGTTGCTGCTGTGGCTCATCCCATGTGATGCTGAAAGCTGAGGAGCTCACCTGAGACTGCTCATGCAGCCATGTAGGAGCCCTACCCAGAATTGCTCACTCTTTAAACAAGCAAACCCAAAAAGACAAATTGAAGCAAAACCAGAGATTCAGGCAGGTGTAGAGACTTCTGCAAGACCCCAAGGCAAGGCAGGCAGAGGCAGCTGTGTTCTCCATGTGCTGCTCACAGGCTGCCCTGGCTTTCTTCAGAACCTTTCTCACAAGAATTAAGTTTGGGGCATGTTATGAAACATGAGTTAGAAGACAAAGGTGGAATTTTGGTTAAGGCATCTCTCAAGATTATGTGAACTACTTTGAGACCTCTACACAAGTGTACTGGTGCTCAAGTCCTTGAGGAAACTGTTTTGAGTTAACCTGCTCTAAATGTATATGCAATTAATGGTTCTCCCCACTGCTGCTGATGTGTTCCACTTTTGTTAAGTGCTGCTTCTTACCAGGAATGCCTAAAGCTTCTGTGACAGTCATTTCTATACTTTTATCATCCCATAAAGTTGTATTTGTAAGTGGACAGTGCCTCATTTGTACCAATATACAGAGAAAATAAGTAGTTCTTGCCTCTTACCTAAGCTTGCATCCTTTGGGTTTCAGATTCAAACTCAGATGATTTTGATCCTGCTTCCACTAAAAGCAAGTATGACTCCATGGATTTTGATAGTTTACTTAAAGAGGCACAGCGGAGCCTGCGTAGGTAACAAGCATGTCATCCGAGGAAAACAAAGGGATGGCGAATACCTCACGGACATCACGTCCTTCAATAATGGACAACTAAAAAGTCGTACTTAGGAATTTCTCCTACTTTACACTCTCTGTTCAAAACCATGGTTTACATGAACACAGCTGCTGGAGGAGTGGAGGGGCAGGATGCTGTCCAGTAAGCACACGCATGTCCATGGGTGTCAGCTGCGCTTTCGCGGGCGAGCGGTGGCGGGGGAGCCGGGAGTTCCTTGCGAGTTCAATGCAAATCACAAGACATGGCAGCAGTTCCACAGAGATACACGTACAACGATGAACTGCAAAATCTGTACATATTGCATTTTAACAGAAAAGAACAAAAACAAACAGAAAAAAAACCCCAGTGTGAGAACTATGGCTGCTGATGTCTGGGGATCAGACACTGCATTTTTTTTTTTTTTTTGTAAAGAAGCTTCCTCTCACAACACGGTGATAATATGACAATCCAGAAGAAACCACAGGTCCCAGAAGCCTGCAATCTGTCTTAGCTTTGTTTTAAGATTGTTCTTTTTTCGGTTGGTTTGTTTTTTGGGTTTTTTTGTGGTTTTTTTCTTTTTTTTTGCAGAAAAGAAAATTAAAAGGCTCAAGCTTCCCTAACATTTTGAAGTTTCATCTTTTAATTCTGACACCCATGTAAATGTCTACAACATTGATCTTCCACAGCAGAATTTTCAAAGCCTTGTTAATGGTCAAATGTGCAGCTTGTTCAGCGATTTATTCTAATGAGCGGACGTGGTGTTACATTATTAATGAGAGTTGGATATAACTATCTGGGTGTGTGCACAGATAGTTTATTTGCTACATTCTCTAAAGTAGTTGAGTATTTACAAATGTTAAATGGAGTATTTTTATTTATGTACATACTGTATGACGATGTTCTTTTTTGTTACAGCTATGCACTGTAAATGCAGCCTTCTTTTCAAAAACTGCTGATTTTTTCTTAATCAAGAATACTCAAATGTAATTATATGAAGTGAAACAATTATTGTACACTAACATATGTAGAAAGCTGAACTTACGCTTATATATATTTGATTGTAAAAAAAAAAAAGAGAAAAGCGTGTGGGTGAGGGTGTGAGTGTGCATATGTGTGCATGTGTGTCTGAGTGCAAAAATGCATTATACACATTCATCCCTTCTTTGGTGAGCTTATATAAGAATTTTGTCAAGAATTATCCTAGCCCAAAAGATATTAACCACCTTCTGCAGTATTTTTCCACATTTTTCTCATTGCTTGATTTTCTTTTTGCAGTTTTATACACTGAATTTGTTAGGGGAATGAAATTTTCTCATCTAAATTTTTCTAGAAAAATCATAATTTTATGTAAAGTCTCTCAAATGGGAAATCATTAAGAAATGTTTTTATTTTATGTATCAACAGTAGTTTTGGAACTAGAGGTCAAAAATCTTTTTAAAATGCTATTTTGTTTTAATTTTTGTGATTTTAGTTTGATAAAAATATGCTGAGGTACTAAGTACAGTATGATTTTTACAGTAATTCTGTGTCTAAACACTGTTCTTGAAGCCAGTAATCTTTTCATTGGCAGAGTTTAATGATGGTATTTATCTATATTTTTTACAGTTATGCATCCTGTATAAATACCAATCCTTCATTCCTTTGTTTACTAAAGAGACATATTTATCAGTTATAATTATCCTATTTATTATAAATTATGAGATGACTAAAAGAATAAAAAGGCCAGTGGAAATTTTATACCTAGGATGCATGATGGTTGTCAGTTTGGAGTAAGCAAGTGCTTTGTTTGGAAATTCCGCTTTTGCAGAAGCAGTGGGTTGGTTTTGGGTATTTTCCTTTTTTTTTTTACTATGCACTAGCATGGCCTCAGATGTGCCCATGACATTGTTGCTGATGACATTGCTTCTGTTAAATTAAATAGAAATTTCAGGAAATAAAAAACCACAAGAGTATAAACTACTGCTATTCTGAGCATCAGAATTCCATCTGAACTCGGAGTCTCTACTGAATCAGCAAAGTTTGGAATTTGCTTGTGAATGTATAGATTTATTATTCTATTACTCTTTGGCATTCATGTCTCCTCTTAAAAATATGGCACACCTAACTATTTAATCTACCTTCCCACTCCAAATCTTAGAAAACTGATTCTACCCCCATACCAGTGCAGTTGATTTTGATGGCTGCATTCATTTTATCACCAGCATATTGTGTTCTGAGAGATTCCACTGTCTGTCCTGTTGGATGCTTGCTTGATTTTTTGGCTTCTTATTTCTCAGTAGATAGATAGCAATAAAACAAAAAAACAAAAAAACAAAAAAAAAAGAAAAGAACTTTTCTGGAGGTTCTGTGTTACAAATGTAACATCCTTTACTCTGCATAATTCTTGTTGTTGCTCTGTAGGTTAAAAATGCAGGTATTTTAACTTTGTGTGAATGCCAAACTAAAAGTTTACAGTTTTCCTTTCTGGATTTTGAGTATCTTCTGTTGTAAAGAAAAATATTAAAAGCAATAAATTATTTTTAAGAAATCAATATTTAGTATATCATATTATGTGTTCAAGGACCAGATGCATTACCTATTTTGCCTTTACATTTTTGTGATTAAATTTTAAAACGTTCTCTTTTGCCCTAGATTGCTGATATTAATAAATTGGTGTGGGGCTTGTGTGTGGGCATTATTTATTTTTCACCAAGCAGGCATAATGGCGTGAGTAAATTTTATTTTTTTTTTTCACTGGCCTGGCAAACATTTTCATCTTGAAGATGGCTTTCCTCTGTGGATTTACAAATTATATATGAAATTAATAGAGCTAGGATTGCTGAATAAAGCTATTTGGATCTTTCATAGACACTGTAGTAGGAAATCCATCAAAATATAAACTCAGTGTTTACTTTTCTTTTTTTCTTCCCCAAGAACATTTCAAATATACCACATTGTCACCAGAGGCAAATTGCAGCGTAGCTCTGTGTGTCTTTTATATGAAGATTGTACTGTTGCTTTCATGCTGTGGTAAGTACCACATCCGCAATACAGGTAACAGAACTGGTACTTAGGAACTGTGGTCTTCCCTAGAGCTGTAACTGAGTAATTCCTACAGAATGGAAAATTATCTAAATACTAATCCAAGCAGAGAGAGCCTAAAGTTGAAGAAAAATATGTGTGCTAAAGTACTCTGAAAAGCAGTTAGGCTGCCATTGCCAAGAACAGCACTGAGAGGAGAGTTTGTGCCTCTGGGGTAAAAATATTTGGGTCGGTTGAAAAAAAACCCCAACAAATATAAAACAACCACACCTCCTCCTTATCCCTTTAGATGTAAGCCTACAGTAGGTAATGATTATGTGTCCTTTTTAATGGCTGTAATGAGAACTTCAATCACTGTAGTGTAAGATCTGATCTATAAATGACCTAGAATAGCCATGTAATATAATATGATGATTCTAAATTTGTGCCTATGTGACAGACATTTTCAATAATGTGAGCCACTGACCTGATGGAACTACTGTAAGATTTGTACAGTAGGTGAACATGTAAAGTTGTAGGTTGGACTATGCTGAACAGGGGAAGTGAGATAGTAGCTAAGCCCCAGCTGGGCTATTTTCCACCTGCCGATTCTACATGTACTTTTGTGGTTTAATTCATTGTATGAAAATTCCTGTGATTTTTTTCTTTTTTTTAATGTGCAGTACACATCAGCCTCACTGAGAAAATAAAGGGAAACGAATGTTTCAAATCCATTTCTGTTTCTCATTTTTATTACAAGTGACAGGTTTTTCCCCCCAAAATTGGTTGTGTAGTGGGTTTTCTGTTACTCTTTCTAGTGGTTGTAATTTATTTCAGATTATCAGCCAGAGCATGCCTGCATTACTGCACTTTGTACAGAGCACAGCATCACCAGGTTTAATATATTTAATGGTAGAAAGGTGCTGTGTGTCTCTGTGCCTTGAATACCCGTGTCTATTGAAGAGCTGTGCCATAAACCATGTAAGAAAACATTCAAAAAATTCTCAGTGGAGTTTAAGAGTTGCTGGTTTGAGTTAGAAGGGGGTGGGGAATTTAAAGACTTTTCTGTCTGGCCACGCTGGATCCCAGTGCAGGTAGAGAAGTGTAAAAACAGTCAGTATCTTCCATCCTGGGATGAGAACCACCTGTACTGGGAGTAAGCCTGTCATGAGAGCCCTTCACCAGCCTCTGTCTCAGCAGACAGACCAGACAGGTAGGTGGCTGGACAGGTGTGGCTTTCCTGACTCCTTTGAGGATGATACAGTGTGCAGCATATGGGCTTCCACAGAAGCTCTGCCACTGGGTGGGCAGCAGGAAGGTATTCCCACCCCTCTCCTTTATGTGCCCAGAAATAGAGGAAGAATTGCTTTTGTTTGGTTTGCCCAGGGTTCATCCACAGGTAGCCATTTCACGGCTGCAGGCCTGTCCTGCTGTGACAGCAGCCTTCTCCAGGGGTTCACAGCACAGCACAGCACGGTGTGGCCGAGTCCTCTCGCTGGATGTCACCTCGGCAGGGACCCAGCTGCAATGCGAGGAGCAGCACAGGGCAGCTGCTCAACCGCCTGGCTGAGCTTTCTAAGGGAAGGACTACTGAATTCACTTGAAAAAATGGCTTTTCTCAAAACAACCAGCCTCCACCTCATCACTGTTCTTAACATTGCTGTTTAATTTATGCTCCATAACTTGCAAAAATGTTTAGCTTTTGCATTTTTTTACCATTTACTAATCCAAACTGTTCTGCTTGGCTCTCGCAAGGGTGGTAGAGT
Organism: Parus major; assembly: GCF_001522545.3. Classification (NCBI taxonomy): domain Eukaryota; kingdom Metazoa; phylum Chordata; class Aves; order Passeriformes; family Paridae; genus Parus; species Parus major. The sequence goes on from NC_031771.1 coordinate 51,538,512, forward strand.
GAAGTTCCTCACTGCGGGATTTGCGTTCTTGACTCACTGCTCCTGATCAAATTAATGCTCAAAACGTAGTAGGCCAAATCATTCCTGATGTACTTCATCAGTCTTGCTGCTTTTCTGCAAGGCATGAATTTAGCCCAGTATTTCTCCAGTTACTAGGCTTTCTAATTTCATTTGTTTATTCATTTCATATTTTTGCATAGCACTTTTGATGCTTGCCAAAAAAAGCACTCCACATTAGATTTCCAGGAAACTATTGCGTCCCATCTCCTCCTTTTGCATTATTAAAGTCTATTGCGTAAAATCAGGGTTTTCCATTGCCTGTTATCCTGGGTCACCATTTTTCCCCATGGTGAATACTGCAAGCTGAGCACCTGAAATCAGATTCAGGCACCTCTACGAGTGGCCTGATTTTCAGAAACGCTGAGCATCTCGCAGCTCTCATCGACTTCAATTAGACCTGCTGTCTCTCAGCACTTTTAAAAATCAAGCCACATATTTAGAGCCCCAATTCAGCACAGCATTTACATTTGTGCTTAAGTCTGTCCTGATTCAGCAAAGCACTTAAGCATGAGAGTTTTTAGATCCATTGAAGTCAAGTGCTCGGCTGCTTTGAATAAAAATAGACTCCTGGATTGGGGCCTAAGATTCCAAATACAGAAACCAACACCTAATTTTAGGCTCCATTTGGAAAACTGCCTCTCCTACCACCTTTAACCTTTAATGCTTACAGAAAACACAAAAACGGCCATCAGGTCTTCCTTAAGGGGAAGAGAGAGGGGTTTAGGGCAGAGAAGTGGAAGCAATGGACAAAATTATTCTTTGTGGAAAATGTTTTGAAAACCTTAAATCCAATTCTTGCAAGGTGCCTTGATTCATTGCTATTATTTCACATTGCACTTCCAGAATCTCATTGAAGATTAATGTGCAGTTATTCTATTGTCCTTCACCATTAATTAATAAACTACTATATTAAACTTTAACCAATGCCAACTTCTCCTGCTTTTCCATGAATCACATTCTCACCATTGATATTCAATGTTCACAAGCAAACTAATCTATAAATCAATTTTCACTGCTTTATCAAACAGCAGAAAGTAATAAAGAAGGTCACAAATAGTACAGCAGTTCCTTGGAGGTTTGTAACATCATAATTTAAAGCTCAGAAAGATTGAATCAAAAGTTGAATTAATCCCTAAGGGAAGAGATTCTATATAGATTCTATTGATAGATATAGGGCAGCCTGTCTTCATTGGGAGCTGGTGTATTTGTTAATACTTCAGGGCAAAGGAGACTAGTCTTCTCAGCAAAGAAGAAAATGAAATCCTCCATGAGAGGAAGTGAGCATGTCCTCTGCTTCCCATCACTGTGCTCTCCTTACACTGCTCCGCTGGGAAAAGAGAAAGCCAACTCATCCTTTGCTCCATGGTGTGCTCTGCTAAACGGCTGGTGTCTGTGCAATGCAATTATGGAAACCAGCTGGAATACATATATAAATCTTACATGTTGCACTTGATTGGTGTTCATTCCTCAAATGATGCTTTTATTGTCAAACAACCTCAACCCAAAATCTTACCAGTCTGTGAACCCAAAGCAAAGTCAAAGGTGTTTTATTTCAGTGACAAATTTTGAAGTTAAAAATATTTGTTCTTCAGCTGGAAGCATATTCCTCAAAACATGTTTAGCTTTTGAGATTCCTTTGAATTATTGCAGCTTCCTTTCAACAGTCTACTGGAATAATAGTTGTGCAAAGACATTTCTGATTCTCTTTTTATAAAAAAAGTCTATAATCTTAATGATGTGACCAGATCTGATGAATTAAGCTCTTCCTAATTCAAACAGAATTAATGGGGAGAAAAATAATATAAAGAGAAATATTTCTTAAAAAAATTAATAAGGGGCTCAGTTGAAAAAATTATACTCACAGGTTTGGTAAACAGTGAAATCTGAGATGAAATGTACCTTTGGTAGACATGCATGGCAAAGTACAATATGGCAGAAGGATTTGTGCTTGCTTACTGACTTTTCTTCCGCTATTTGCTAGTAGAGAGGAATTGAGCTGCCCTGAGAAAAGGCAACTGGGGAGAAAACATGTACTATTCCAGCCTCTCCAAAATCAGTGATTAAACTCTAACCCTCGTCAGCCTTTTGCATTAACCCTGGCTTGTGTAAATAGTGGACAGTGATCAAATGTTAATAATCTCATGTGCCTTATTTGCGTCATGATAGATTGTTAGCCAGGTATAATGTAAATGAAAGCCAAAGCTAAGTACGAAGTAAAACATGTCCTAAAGAGCAGAATATGCAAATTTCTCTTAGGACTTGTCATCAAATAAAATATTTGCTGCAGTTTATTTTTGACAATCTGTGTTTCATTCTCTATTAAATTAGTACTTATGAAGTAATAAAATGATTACAGCGATAAAGTTACTGCACTATACCTTCAAGAGATCTTCTCATCCTTGGATTATTGACTTTGGCACTATGAAAAACACACATTGGTGCCTTATACTAATTCTTTCCTACTGCATTTGCAGCTCAGGCCTATGCTTGTTTATGCAATGTGTTGGCAGTAAATTTATTTCAAAAAAAAAAATCATCCCCACACTTGAAAACTAACGGAGAGCTTTCTTGTTTTAACCATTTACTGGAACAGCACCACAGCTAACTAGTTTTCTATTGCATGAATAATTTATTGTCATAGCTAAGCATGCCCTGGGTTACACACTCCTGCCAGCAAGTATGGAGTGGTGAGTGCTGTTGCTGAATAATGATTAATTACTCGCCCTTCTGAAGGAGCCCTGCTTTGTAAACTGGTCACACAGCATGTTACGTGGATTGTGTCTGCTATACAAAAGGTTACTTGCAATCACATAATGAGACATAATGATGCACATCACAACAATTCTTTGGTACAAATCTGCACACAATGGAATTTAGACAGAAACCCATTTATTTACATACCTTGTGTGCCAGAGGGTACAAAACATCACTGCACTGCTGAAGTGCTGCCATTGCTCTTCTGCAGTGCTGACATTTTGGATGAGAACAGTGTGATGGCTTCTTCTGGAATCTCCAGCCTCAACTTCAGAGTTGTCCTGTGACAACCTGCAGGCAAACTCTGGGAGGAACTTGGTTGTCACTATGTGTGGACTGTATGAGAGGGATTTTTTTGCTGACACCTGTCCAGCCTCTTGGTGGGAAGCTGGTATGCAGTTCCACCCTGCAAGGTGGAGGAACTGTATTTAGTCTAAGGAAGAAGACCATTCAGAAGTACTATTCTAAAACTTAGAGCCACAGTTCTTCTGAACCCTAGGGGGAAAAAGATGTAGTTGTTCTCAGCTCCTGCTATCTGGAAAACAAGAAGGGCTTGGAACCCTTTTCCCAGGGTTCTTGGGTCCACAGCTGGCAGCACCACTGGAAGAGCAGTGACATCTAGTCGTTCCTGGTCGCAGCCAGAGTCATTTGACTGTCCAGGCAGGATCTCTACTGTTTTTGTCTAAGGCCCTGCTGATTGTGCTCAGCAACTAAGCTGTGGAAATCTGAGGTGTTAGAGGGTTAGGGTTAGGCTGACATGGGGTTTGGTAGGCAATAGGCCTTTTCCTTCTCTGGAGAGGATGGGAAGTCCTGGATTTACATCTCTGTGCCATGACAACGTGGCAAAACTGGCTGCAGCAGCCCATGACATTTCTCTATTCAGGGAGCACAAGGCAACCATGAGGAACTTGTGGGTTTCCAGGAGTCTGGTGGAGTGTGCCAGCACCCTGGCAGGAGGGTGGCTGTACAACCATGGTGGACACCATGGAATAGCTGTTCTATGCCCAGTCAACAGCTGGAATAATTCTGCAGCTAAAAATTATGATTTTTCTTCCACAAGTAGTTCCTTGAGAGGTAGATCATGTGCAGGCTCATTTACTGCAGCACTACCCTGTGCTGGATGGATCCTTTCATCTGTAATAATCTGAGGTGGCTCTGTGGCAGACAGAATGGAGAGTGTTTCTGCCTCTGCTTCTTCTCTTGATTTCCTGAAATAAAATGTGGTGTGCTACATTAACTCCATGCTGAAGGCTTCTACCCTGCCACCAAACTTTGCTTAAGTGGGCTTAACATGATCAGACGGTACTGGAGAATGAGGGCCAGGAGGGAACAACACAGGCAGGAAGCAGAAGCACCTGAGTCTCAATCCTCTCAGGAAATGAGGAAAAAAAACCACAGTAGAATCCTCCACTATCATGGCTGAATAGTATTGGTATTATTTCCTAGCCCCAAGATATTGTTCATCTAACAAATACGTAGTTTCAGATTTGGACCTTTGCATATTTGCAACTAGGCAACTGTAGAGAGATTTATGTGGAAACCTTAATGACAGTAGATAGAGAATGGATGTCAAGCATTGTGTGAAGCCTCACAGCTCTGAAGCTGCATGAAGAGCCATATCAGACATATATCACAATCCCACTGGCTCTTGCTCTGTTACTAAGATGTTGGCATTGTACAGAAGCTGATATATAATTGAAGAACTTACTCATTTAAAAATGGAAAAGGCGTAGCAATAAAAAGTGCTCTGTAGTGAGACTCCTAGAATGCCTCTTCCTTGCAGAAGCAGCTTTGCAGGTACCATTTATGCTTTTACTCCAAGTCTCATGGCACTGGTCTTGCTACACAGTGTTGGGTCTGATGAGATTGGATGAGGTTAAGCTGCCTCAAATAGCTGCTGACTGGCAGTTTATTCCCTCACTTGCTCAACAATGCCAGACTCACTGTATTTCTGGGTGGCAAAGAATACAGTTAGACTAAACAAATGGAATGGGAACCAACAACAAAGTGAATCCTGTGCTGTCCTATACATTTTTTATTCACATTGCACATAAATCTAATCCAAGCTCATGGGAGGACTTTAGCATCCCCTTAAACTCACATTTATTCTCACATTCTTCTCATTCTTTGCACTATTAAGAAAAAGATTTATTTTCTGAAAACTACTCTTAATCATTGTGCAAATAGCAATGGAACATTTACACAAAGTAATAAATAGATGATTTACATCTTAATATGAGACTGGAGATTCTTCTGACTTATTTGTGTTGATTGTGTCTAACACACAGATGCTATTCTTATTCTCTAATAGTAATGTTAATTAAGGGATTTCATTATTCTTATTTAGATTTAGGGTTGGATTTTTTTCTCTGCCACAGTGTGCATGGGACAGTTCTACAAGACAGGAAATTAGTATGTTCAGCACTCCAAAATGCTTAAGATGGAGAAACAAAAAGTTTGGTTTAACTGGTCAAGGCAATAATCTGAAGTTCTTTGAAAGATGCAGATTAATGGGGAGGATGGAAATGCATCTGTTATTATGCTGGCTAGTGTTGTAGCTAGAGGAATGAGTCATACCTTTTGATGATAATGAGAACATAGTGCAGCAGGAGTATGGTCAGCACCAGAGTTTGTCCTTTGCCACAGAAAAGTAGTATTGTCAATTCAAGCACCTCTGAATGTGGGAAAGTGGATTGTCAAATCCTGTTAAAGTGGCTCTTCTCAGAGGAACAGAAGATGTTTTCTCTCTCTCTTTCCTGGTTATATCTGTCTTTATTATATTATACTGCCAAGGGCAGTATCTGGTTCTTGGAACTATTTATTTCTTGTGTGCAGAGAGAAACATTGAGCAATATTTTCATTGTTCCATTTTGCTCACACAGGTTCAGGTAATGCCAAGGAAAATATTCCTTTGGTCAAACTGAAAGTCATACAGATCTTTGGTTCCTTTACAAGGGCTGTAAGACTTGTTTAATATCTAATCTTTTAAGGTGTGTTTAATCTTCAGAAACCCTTCTGTCATGCCTGCTCTTCAGCATACGCACATGCCTGCATGCATACCAGATAAGTAGGATTATATATATGCACATATGCATATAATTACCCTGATATATAAAATATGTGTAAGCATGTAGAGCCCTCATCTGAGATTTGTCACCTACAACAATAAAACATAGACTGCATAGACTGCAATAATAGTTTTCTCTCCAAACAAGGCCATAGGCTATATCTACACCCTTATGTTGCAGAAGAATTATCCTGCAGGCCAGCAAGAAGTTCTGATTTCACTTGTGCTCTGGCTGAGAGTCTTGCAAAAAGCGTTCCTGACAGGGTAACCATCATGAGTGGAGTCAAAAGGAATGCTTTGGGCTCTGTGGTCATGGCAGCTCACTGGTGTCCACACCATCGTTCAGAAACTGGTAGGAAATACACAGTTCCAACCTAACTTGTGGTAATTTATAGCTTTGCAGTTACAGTAACTTAATTCAGGGCTGTCTGAGAAAGAAATAATTGTTCCTTAAGATGTTATTTAGAAACAGATTTGTGTGCTCCATGAACTATTAGTAATGGGCAGACTAAGACCCTCAGAGTTTAACCCAATGAGCCCATGACCAGCTAAAAGATGGAAAGCAGCTGTGCCTGTTTTTCACTCACACTCAACTAGCATCCATTGAAGTTGCTCTGCAGGTATCCTTAGTCCCCAAGACTGTGGAGTCCAAAGCACTTGCACACCATCTTGACTTCTTCTCAGGAACAGAAACTGGCCTGGGGATCCAACAAGTCCCAGGCTTGGCATAATGATGGTATAATCAGGGACTATTTCAACATGAAGGAAATTGCAGTGTCCTTAAATCTGGGATGGTGTATCAGCCAGTCCAAGATATGTGAACTGGTAAGAGGTACTTTCAGCTAACAAACTGCTATGAACCCCTTTCTCCATTTAGACAGGGCTAGATCTGACAACTGAAAAAGGGGTTGATTTTTCCCCCCCCGTTTTCATATGTTCACATTGTGATTAAATTTATAGCTGGCTGCAGTATTTTCAATGCCATTTCCAGTCCCTGGTCATAAACCAGGTAAAATGGTCTCCTTCAACCCCTTCAGTTAACAGTGACGACATTTTAAGAATTTGTTTCAGCTCCTGTATTTAAGAATTGTATTTGTTTGTTTGATTGTTTGTTTATTACAGCACATTTTGGTACTTTTCAATAGTGTCTCTAAACTGGAATAGTTCATATTACATGTAGCAACACCAGGTGGGTTCTCAGCACAGCCTTCCCAGGTCACCTTAAATCACTACAGCTTTGAGGAAAATGGTGGGAGCATGTTGGGTCCTGCAGGAGTGCCCAGGACACCCACACTAACACTTACTAACACTTACTCTAACGTCTAAGTTTTGTACTGTGTTGCATAGAGGCTCAGCACTGAAAGTTCCCAGTCTATTTTTGGGTGTTGGTACCATGGTCCTTCAGGGGTAAGAAGTGTATGTCATTTCTGTTGATGTCTGACTTTGCATTTACAGTATGTGACACTATACTATTTATTTAATAAGATCTATCTACTTCCATTTAAGAAATCTTTTTATTCAGATCTGTAAAGGGAGATAATTGCTCAGTTCTACTGATTGTCTATTATTAAGGAAAAAAGTATTTAAAGATTTGAAGATACCCCTGCTGCACTCTTCAATGGCTTTACAATTTCTTCCTTGTGTTTTTATCACTTCAGCATTACACTAGCTTTCCTTCAGCTTTTGATGAAATCACTGAAAAAACGGGCTCTGGGAAAGTGCTTTATCTGGGATCCCAAAGTCAAGTTTGTTCCAAAGATGTTCATGCTTTTCAGTCTACATATTTAGACCTCTCTGGTGATACTACAAAATCTTTGCAAATGTTCACATTGTTTTTCAAGGCTTTGGGTTACTTTGCTAGAGAGATGTTTCTTTGTGAATTAAGTGCTCTTTGAGGATAAAATATTCATCAGAAGTCTTCAGAGTTACAATATCATAATTTTCATCATATTGCTTTGAAAAGATATAATTTATATAATTTCTTTAAACTTACTTTCCTAGGGCATATGTAAAAAAGGACTTTTCCTGCCTCCTTATTGAACTTCATAGCAATTATGTACTGGGGCAAAGCACAATCTCCAGCCAGCCCATTTGGCTGAAGATCTGATTAAAAACGTCTTCTGGATTTATTTTTGGCATCCTTTTGCACTCATACATTGTTTTACTTTCCCTCTCTATGTATTTTCCTTATTATGTGGTGCTCCCTTCCAATAATATCTAGGTAAATTGCAGGTATATAAATGGAGGCAATTAACAAAGTAAATAAAAATAAAACTATTTGTGTCTAGTGGCACATACTAACAGTGTGTAAATACATCTATACACACATATAAACACGTGCATATGTGTGCATATATCTTTACTCTGAAAATATTCCCAGTTTGAATAAGGAAAATAAATTCTGGAGGGAGTTGCTTAATACCTTTCACAGGAAAAACCCCAGATGACCCTTGAGGATGGTCTGATAGATATGAATTGCTACTGGCATTATGCAATTGGAGAAATGGGCCTACTGTGCCAAGAAATGAATCAATTTAGTCATAAACACTATAGCTAAGTTGATTCAGGGTTTATCTAAAAAAGCCCAGCAGGTTTGGTGTTAAATGAAAGGCACAATATTAATTTGGATGGCAATTGTTTTTCCATAATGCTAATTTGTACTAAGCATTCTGATTTACATAAGAAAACAAAGGCCAGATATTAGGCCAAGGGGCACAATCAAAATTTGGGTTCAGCTATGGGAGAAAGCAGGTTGCTGGAAAATAATTCTAAAACCAGTTTTTTTACCTTTTGCCAACTTTTAGTCCCTAAGAATTTTCCAGTGGAGGAGTGGGCACATCTGTCACTAAATGTTATCCATTACATGCATACTTACTTTCCTTAATTATCCTCCAGAGTTCTGGTGAAAGTTAACTTGAGAGGCTCTTGGACCACAGGCTGAGAAAACCTGCAGTGTTTTCTCTGTTGATTTCTTTCTCACCTACTCCTTGTCTTTTGATTCCAGTCTCCATCTTTGTGGTCACAACAGCCTCTTATTCATCAGGTATCTGCCTAGATTTATCTACAGGCACTTTGTTGCTCTCATCTAATGCTCCTCTTGACCCATCTTGTAATGCAGCCCATGATGGAACAGGTGGGGTTATTTCTCTTGAAAAATGACAGATTTTTCAGTCTGGTCCAGTTGAGATCACTGCTTCTGGATCAGTTGACTTCTGGATTCATTTTGTGCCTTGAACCGGGAACTGAACTGATACCATTGGTAGATAAAAGTTTTCAGTGTGAGCTTGTGCATGTGGGTAGGTCTGTGTTGAGTTATGCAAAGTCTCCCCAGGAAGAAGAAGAAGCTCCCACCATTGTGATGGATCCATGGGCCCATCTCTGCTCCTCCCCAGTCCTGCAGCTCCAGTTACCAGAAGCACAACTTCTGTCAGTCTCAGGGTCAAAACCATTACCTAAAGATAGCCAAACAGATTTATTGAACCTGTCTCTTACCACAGAATAAAAAATTTTAAAAATGAAACTTTCATTTTTAAAAAAAAAGATTTTTTTTCCTTGAGAGTCAGCTCAACTTTTTAATGAATGAAAAGATAAATAATCTTTAAAACAAAATTATGTTACTTCTATTTCAGTTAAACTCATCAAGATGCAACCAACAGTTAATAGCTATTCACAATAAAGTTTCTTAATTAATTTTCTTGAATTAAGAAACTGTAACTCCCATATATTGAATTTGTTAATCTTGGTAGTGAATTAAGGATACATACTATATAATCCTCATTTTCCAAGCTTATTTAGTTGAAATTTGAGTTTGTCCTGCATCATCATTATCATACCACCTCTTTACAACATTACATCATTGTTATCTATTAACATACTATCTGAAAGCCAAGAGTATATCTAACTTCTGATTATGGTAACAATATGAGTTCCCTTTTTTGTCAAGATATACTCTCACTTAAAGGATTGACTTACTTTATCCTTGCAGAATGCATTGTCTATACACTTTCAGAATGTATAGCCTGTGTACTGGCTGTAGTTCACCTAGTCTTAGGTCTAGAACTAGTCTAGTCAGGTTCCAAGACTTGCTCCCAGTCAGGGGACTTTCTGTACCATTTCCCAACTCTCGTAGCCCATGCAGCTTTTACAATGATTAGGAGCAAATGGTTGTCACTTGAGGTACTCATTCCTCTTCATTAATAACGTAGGAAAGATGATTTAGAGACCTAAAATTTGAATGGATGAAATCAGATGTAATGACACCTGTTCTTGTGGTATACCTTACCTCAGCCCCTGGCAGTAGCTGTGTTTGTCATTACCTAATGAGGAGAACACATGCTCATTTATTTATTAAAAACATGTGTATGAGTCTCTGTGTGCCAAATAAATAGCACTCAATAAATTGCCCATTCTTGAAGAAGCAAAGGAAGTTTTGATATGTAGAGTCTCCACCCCATAAAGAAGGTTATTACTCTTTTTCCTCCTTCCCAGTGTCTCAGAGAGGAATGACATCACTTCTTCCTTGTAGCAATGTGGGCACAGTCAGTGCTCTGAGCAAACTGCAGCTGGATTACTGCAGCAAAAAGCCTGTGGCTGGAAGAGTTTGAAATACAGAAATGCAGCTCCAAGTCCTCTCTTCTGCCCAGAATCCAACATAGACATTCATTATTTCATTGCACTGAGTTATGATTCAGATTTGTGAGAGAAAGAAATAAAGTTTTAAAATCTCACCAAAATCCCAGGCACTCGTTTGCAGTGATATAGAGATACCAAAATCCATGCAGGTTTTTTTTCCTTATTCATTGGTAACAGAAGAGAATTAATGTTCGTGGTGATTTACTATCTCTGAAGAAGTCATGTCCTTTTTATTTTTAAACCTAAGGAAAAAAAAAAAAGCTTCAAAGTGCAAATCCTTTCAAAAAAATAGATCTCTGGCTCTAGCAAAATAAAAGTCAGACTTTCAAAAGAAAAGCAGATGTTTCCTTAAATTAATTAGACAAACACTTCCTAACAATGGCACATTGTAATGTCCTATAAATCACACTACTATATTATTTTACCTTATCCTTGTACTTATTGCTCAGACCAAGGTTTAAATATATGATTTATATAATGAACCATTAAAATTTTGTAACCTTGTTGTGCTTTACCATTCTTGCTTATCAAACAGTAATAAAAATAGCCAAAGGGAACTGAAGTTATGCTAGTAACTTTGTCAAAGAAAAGCAGTTGCTGCGAGGTCCATTTCTTTCTCCTTTTTCCCACTGGCAATCATACATTACACTGTGACCCCAAAGACTGTTTGCTATTTCTTTTTCACACATGCCTATGCAGGAACATGGATTCTCTAGAGTGGGTTTTACTTTGCCCCTGGCCTTTTAGGCATTCTCTCAAAACCTATTCTTGCAATAGTAACCAATTAAACTAGTTACTAAGAAAGAAGCATGTTTCAGCACTTACGTTAATTGAACTGTTACAAACTAAATATGATTCCAAATTGTTTCTGTATTCCAAATCACTTCATGCATGCAGATAAAATGAAAAAATTACTAAATCGTTTTGAAATGTGCAAATCAGGCATACAATACTGACATTTAGATCTGTGACCTGATCACAATGTAGTAAGTACCTTTGAAAACTTTGCAGATTTTAAAGCTGTCATACGAAACCCCTGAACCACTGCCTGATGTGATATTCAATAAGTGGAAGTCAGGCTGCAATCAAATGGTGGAACTGTCTGCATCAGGGTTTTACTACCAATTTACCCAGAAAATAATCTTTCCCTGATTCATTTCACGGGCCAAGTAAGAAAGGAGGAATGACTTAATGTATAAAACACATGCTTTATTCTTTGGGACCTTGGTTTGAGTTCAATTTTTGGTCCTAACTAAAATGAGCAGCTCAATCCCCAATGAACAGTAGTCCATATCACTGAACTACCACACACGATTAGGCACAATTGGCTGTCTATGCTTAGGAGAAGTTGAAGAGTGATTTAGCATGGAAACTAAATCACTTCTTTCAGCTGTAAAGCAGAGGGCCCTTTCTGGGACTCTGAGACCAAAAAAAATACACAAACCATATTGTTTCTTTTTTTCAGCATTTCTTTGGTACAATAAAAATAAGGGATAGGAAAAGGCTCATTCTCTAGTAATAAAAGCCATATGGCAGCCCTAATTTGCAGCTATTCTCTTTTATTAAGAAATTAGTAACTACCGTAACTGGCAGAGTGATGGTGAAAATACTGGTACATGGAACAAATGGATGCTGCTAAAAAAGAGAAAGGGGGGGGAAAAAGATGCAGAAGAAAGGCAATGATGTTGGAAGCTGGCAAAAGCTTTTCTCTCTGAATCCTGGAGCAGGAGAAATGCTTGCTGGGTAATACATCTATCTAGTTATATGTCATACATGACCACACTATTGAAGGGTTTAACTGTTCTGGGATTTAAAGGTGTCACTACTGGGATAAGCTGCACCTGTACACAACAGAGTAGTGTAAACTATTTTGCCAGTGGTGGAGTGGTGAAGCTCTAGCAGAGAGGTGATTTGAGAATACCAGGGCTTGCACAGGAAGGAGAGGGCGATAGCTGCATGGGCTGTGTGAGCACAACGAGCTCAGTGAGGGGTGAAGGCAGCTGCAGAACCACTAAGCAGGGGATTAGAGGGAAGCTGAAGGGGAAAAAGAGCCTACATCAGTGTGGTGTATAGAGAGAATTAAATTAAGTCACTGGATCTATTTCATAATACTCAATCAGAGGATATTGGCTAGTACAATGGAAAAGAGAGATTTAGCATCTGTACCTAGAACCTTCCTAAATCAAGGCTCAGAATAAGACTCTAATATTAGGTATAAACAGGCTCTGTCAAGTACTAGAAGAGTCTTAGTGTGGTGCTCCACTTTGAGAAATGGGACATGGTAGCTTGGCAGTGGGATGCACAGGCATGGCATTCAGCACCTGAGCTGGTGCAGTCAGGGTGATGTCCTGAGCCTGGCTGGTCAGAGCATTCCTGTGGAACAGTTCTCCATGGCATACAGACAGGAGACCAAGAGGGCAGTGGAGTAGACTCTCAGCCCTTACACTGCAAACTTCTGTTCAACTCTGTTACTAACATTAGACCTCAAATTCACAAGCTTTTATTTTTAACAGTGATTCAGTGATTTTTTTTATTTTTTTTTTTCTTTCTCAGTGATTCCATTAATTTTCATTATGAACTATACTTGCCTCTTTCATCTCAGGAAGAAAAGACTATGACTGGAGGTACGTGACAGCTTTCCCTTTTTAGTTGCTGGAAATAAGTTAATAAATGCAGTCACAATCCAGGATACCATTCTCATTCCTTATTGATACCAACTATACTCTAACAATGAATTTCAAAGTGCTGCTGATGTAAACTCTACCTGAAGCCTGTTTGATCTCAGATAAGCATCTTCATTCCATTCTTCATTTCAAGAAAAGAAAATCTTACTGCACAGAAACATATTCATGTGCTTTGGGTTCAGTTCAAGATAAGCTGTGCTTTGCAGAAAACCTAATTAATATCAATCACAAGGAAAACAGAAATTGGAAGGAAATGTTCTTTCATTTCTTGATAAACAGATCACCTATGATACATACAGAAATGGACATACCAATTTGCTTTATTATGAAAGTATCTCCCTGCAGGGAGGATTTTTTTAGGGAATAAAGAGGTAGTTGCACTTTTGCTCTTTTGTACATGACAGTAACTTTGTTCTGTTAAATGAGAGTTGAATAGTGTAAATCAGACTAGAATTACATCCTGCAAATGCAGGTTTAGTGGCATTTAAAAGTGTTTACTCCCAACACTCAAAATAATAATTACTAATGATAACTCATAAATACATCTTTTAATATTCCTATAATGTGTTTCAGGAATTACTTTTCTCCTTTCTCTTCCCCCCTGCCAAAGGCAAAGCCACAGCTTATGACCTAAGAGACCTTATGGGCTTAGAATAGAACCTTTAGTGATAAATATTCATATTTGGAAAAATCTTGCAAAATTAGAGCAGCTAACTTTTGTCACAAGTCTGTATCACATCATAATATTTTAGCTGACCTTTAAGGAATTTTGCTGTTGACCAACACCCTTTCCCATCCATGGATTTCAGTCTTGGACATATAGCACTGGCTATATAGCAACTTCCAAATGAATGTAGAAGTTAGTTTAGATCTGATTCATAAAATTTCTATGCACAAAGCAGAATTCTGCTCTTATGAGTGCTCTAAGTCATACTGGGAAAGGGAGGGTTTGGAGGAAAGGTCACCAATCTTTAGAGAACTCCCTACCTTGACTATCAATCCACCTTTAAAGTCCTTGATGTCCACGTTTCAAGTGACAGTATGGTATATACTAAGCTTTTGAAGAGATACAAGCATCAGATGGTTTTGTTTTATCAAGACATTGACTCAACGATGAATTTATATGTGTGTGGAATATAATTCTCTTTGGCTCCAGGTGAATATTAAAAAAAGAGAAATATTCCATTATATTACTTCCTTTGTGCTTCCCTGTACTTTCACCTTTGTTCTAGCTTGCTTTCTGCTGTCTTTGTATGATTTTTAGCTGCAACATTCAGGGTTTGCTCACACAAAACTACCCAAAAACCCAACAAAACAACCAAAGGACTCATCCATTAATACACTAAACGTTTAAAGGAAATGTTGAAACAAAGGATCATTGAAGTGACTGGTACAGGATAGCTGAGGAAGCCCCTCTTTTTCCTCTTAACACCTGTGTGCACACATATTTTAATGTATTTCAGATTATGTCCCTTCACAGCCTCTTCTTTCCTCGTTTAGTGATATGCTATGTTTGCCTTTGAGAATGGTTTCTTTTTGGCATCCCCGGGCAATATCAAGGGAGCTTCTGATGCAATGAGTCACTTTAAGGACACAGAATCTCCTGCCCATGCTGAAAGGACCAATATTTTCATTGGAAGACAAAAAAGTAAGAGGAAATAAAATGGTTGGAAAAGCCTCCTTTAACAGCTTGGAAGGAGATACGAAGAAGGAGATGAAGAACAGAAAACATTGTCTAAAGATGAAGCTCCAGACCTTGGACTATTTCCTGATTCAGAATGTGTGCACTGCTATTTAGCTACTGGCCTGTAAACTCTTGATGGTCCATACAAGCAATTCATGTCATTGCTTGTTGGCAGGTGCCATTAGCAGCCTGTAAGTCAGTCCTTAGGTATTTCTGAAAATTAATGCATCTCTAATGGGGGGAAAAAAAAATAGTAAGAGCTACCACACTAGTTAATGCTTCTTTCTCCTCCCTTTTATTTTAATTTCTTATTGTTTATCTGCACTGACATTAATATATGACCTATCCAGTCTACCTTCAACTGCAGAGACTGCCTAGCAGTCTAGCTGCTTCAATGCCATTTTACTGTCAAAATACATCCTCAGATACTTGTTTCCTTGAACCCCTGCACACAGACTTTCTGCTGAAGTTTCTCCATCTGAAAGATAGCTGGGGTATGCCTGTGTGGTATATCTGTAATAATAAACCTTAGCTGCAGCATGGACCTACTTCACAGAATGCATTTGGGTATTGTATTAAGCTGGAAATAATATGGAAAGTATTCAGAGGAATGGATTTATGTTGGTGTTTTTCAAGTAACGTTGGCTTTGAGGCATAGTATATGTATCTGTCAAAATAATACACACAGCTCTGCAGTTAACTGTTTACAAAGGATTAAAGTTTAGCTCCTAATAAGATGTTCTCTCTGATGCTTTTGCACTTGCTACCTAATACCATGAGAAAAGTCTGTACAAATTATGAAGAGAATGTAGAAATTCATGCAGATCCAAAATATTCTGTTCAAAGGTAGATAGAGTGAAAATCCAGGATAGAAAACGCTGTCCAGACAAAAGCATTTCTTGCATATTGTAGGAAGGAAAGTGGAAACAAACCTTTATTGAAGTTCAGGAATGATTTAGACACATTTCTTGATTTTGGTTGGGTTACTGTAAGGCAAAAGAACCATAAAGGTGTAATAGTAGACCTCACATTTCTACCAGCACTTCAGATGAAACACTCCTGCCCTGCCAAATAACTCAATAAGCTATTAAAAGAGAAAATATTTTTGAGAATTTTGACTACATAAAAGTCACAAGGAATCAGTATTAAATTTACAGGTAAGTATTGCCTATTTGCTTTTTTTTAAAAAAATTTGTCTCTCCATTATTTTGAATGTTTATCATCCCCAGTCTCCTTTTGGCAGCATGTCATTCTTTGAAAAAGTGAAAGCAGATACTACATAGCTACTCCTCTGCAGCTGTGTTTCGAAGTTAGCTGCTCTTTATTTTCTAATTGGGAACCATTCTAGCATATGGGCTCACCTTTGGTAAAAAATATTATCATTCTGCACATATCCACTGAATAACTAAGATTTTGGAAGCAAAAATTACTTCATTAAAAACAAAATGGAAACAGTGAAATGGCATTTAAAATTAGAAAGATGACTGGGGAATTTTTAAAATCAAGTGAAAAAATGTAAAAGTAGAAAATCACAGTTTTCTGGATATGCTCTTCAGCTGAAACCATAGAGATGCTGTAATCTCAAAGCTAGAACACATTAAAAGTTGAAAAAATTAAACCAGCTAATAGTATGGTCAGGTGACCAAACATCATCTGGACTAGGGACTGTCACTGCTTTACAAATGCTAGAAGCCTAAAAAAGAGAAGTTTGTGGCTTCAAACATGAATTTGGAATATCATAAACTTTATGGAAATATGATAATTAGAATTTTAGCATCATAGACTCATTTAGAGTGAAAAATACCTTTAGCATTGAGTCCAGCTGTAAACCCAACACTACCAAGCCCACTGCTAAACACTTCCCCAAGTGCCACACCTCCATGTCTTTTAAATACCTCCATCAGTGGTGACTCAACCACTTCCCTGGGCGGCCTGTTCCAATGCTTGGTGATCCTTTCCATTAAGCAATTTTGCCTGATGTCCAATCTAAACCTCCCCTGGTGCAATCTGAGACAATTTCCTCTCATCCTGTTACCTGGGAGCAGAGGCCAACCCCCACCTGGCTAAAACCTCCTTTCAGGTAGTTATAGAGAGTGATAAGGTCTTCCCTGAGCCTCTTTTTTTCCAGACTTAACAAATTCAAATCCCTCAGCTGTTCCTCATAAGACTTGTGCTCTAACTGTGTGTTGTCAGGGGGACAAAGTCTTCAGGAAAGATAAAGATTTCCTGGAGAGCAAGTAGTGGTAGAGCATGTGACAGCATTCAAAGAGTTAAATTTTCTGATTAATTTAAACATATCAACAGATAGTATGGATTCTGTACAGACCTTTACTCTGCACCAACACAGAAAAATGCCTGCACTGCCTGTTGACATGAGCCACCTGTTCAGGTTAGTTATAATACCTCATTGTGACAAACAGCAAGATCCAAGAGGCTATTATGATAGGGTACTTCAGTAGTAAATTAGGATGTAAATTAAGATGTCAGAGACACAATATGATGCCAAGGTTAAGTTTTTTGATGTAATGAATTATTGTTTAGTGGAGAGAAAGCCAGACATCCCAGAGGAGAAAAGCAACTCTGTACTACCAGAAGATCTGGTTTGAAACTTTGCTACCAGTAAACCAGCACAGAAGCCTATGATGTACCTATATTCAAAAACCTGGTTTGAACTCCAAAATCCAACAGAAAGTGGAAATTAAGAGTGGATATTTAAAAGATGTAAATCTCACATTTTTCCCATTTAGCCTTTTACTATTTTAACTATGAATGCAGCATTAGGAACTCTTCTTGCCCTTGATGTCCCTTGTAAGCATCCGCTCCAGGCGAGCTTTGATTTTCCTAGCAGCATCCTTACATTCACAGGCAATTCATAGTTCCTCCATAGACTGAGAAACCTAGAGAAATAAGAAGCAAGCACAGTTCACAAGTGAATCTGTGGCAAAAAGGGAAAATTGCCTATGATTCATAGCATATTCATAAAAACCTCTAGAAATTAACTTAAATTTGCTGAGGATTTTAAACTATTCAGTTTAAGGAAGACCAGAATAATGGCAGACTGTTGCCAAGGGATTCTACAGAGTCAATTCCATCCAGCAATAAAATTGCAGATATATTTGAAGTTTATAAATGCAATTTGACATGTGTTTCAAAAAAATATCTAGACATTATATTCATAATGTTAGCTCAATTCTCTGTACTGGTTGAACAAATAAGATGGATGGCAGGAAGTACTAAAAGAAAGACAGCAGCAGCAAACTTTTTTATATCACTGTTTAAACTATTGTTTAAACTTTAATATTACACACAGTTCTCTGTCCTCAGTTTTGAAAAGTACATCACAGCATTAAAAAGGATGGAAAGAGAAAAGATTATGAGACAACCAACTTCTGTATGAAAAATGACTAAAATGGGCAATAACAGTTCAGCCTGGAGACCTAATGAGGACAGATGTGATGGATATGGAGGAAAAATAAATTGAAAGAGGAGACAGGTAGAAAATTATTATTCACTGAGTAATATAATACCAAAATAAAGGACATAAAATCTAACTGTCTAGGATGTCTCAGACACAAAAGGAGGAAATTTTGGGATGCTGTGAACAGTCAAACTGTGGACTTCACTGTCACAGGAGGTCCATGTGGTTACTGCCAAATTTTGCATATGTTCAGAAAGCACCTGACAAACTTATGGAAAGAAATAATCCAGGATTTTTAAGTCAAGAGTAGTCTTGAAAAGTCCAAGCTGCAGGTCACTAGAAGGTGAATGACTTTACCACAGGGAAACACCACTGTCTAGATATTTGCATTTAGCTTATCCTGTCCTGACACTCCTCACTAGGTTTTATATTATATATTAAACCCAGGGCACACACATATGCAGAGGATATGATCAGCTTTGTGTTTCTTTGTGGTGCTCTTATTCCATGGAACAGGACCTGTGCTTAGTCTTTTCAGCTGGCCCAGTTAGTCCATTGTGCCATAGAAACACCCTGATCTTATAACCCAAAAGAGGCTAAATCAAGCACTAGGATAAAGAAAGATGTGTCCCTAATAGGCATGGGGCTGTCCATCTTGAAATCATCCCAGGAGTGCCAAATATATGGCTGGAGAGAAACAGAAATAAATAATAGAGGGAAATTAGTTTTCAATTGCTCATTTAGAATTGCTAGTTTCAATCAATGACAATTTTAAGGCATTAAACACATTCCAGAGTAACTTGTCAAAAAACCCCACCCTGCAGTTGCTGACATTCTCTGAGGTTTTTTAATAAGATCAGGGTCAGTGATGGGAAATAAGCAGGAAGATGAATAGGATGTCAAAATTAAATCGAGTTCCAGAAGAGTTATCTTAAGTTCTCAGAAAAATAGAAACTCATGAAACTTTGTCTGAAACTAAGCGGGAAATGTGTGCTTTAGCTTAGAGGGAACAAGAAGGCTGATGACTGTCTTTAACAACCCATGGTATTTTAGCAGCTTGGAAAACACCCTCGTCCTTTGAATTCTGAAACAGAGAAAGTTCTACTTACTTTAAATCCTAATGATTTCTGGTGCATCAGGCTCTTTCATTTTTATATAGGGAGCCCAGATTAATTGTTTCAACCATCTGACTATCCATTACAATCAGAGGATGTACTTCTTGTTAGAGTATCACTACTGTTGAATAAAATACCATTTTAACAACCCATATGTCTGTGTTTTTGTTTTGTTCTCTTTTGCTAGATGTTGTAGCACTTAATCTTCTGAAATGCAAGTACACTATTGGCCAGACTGTTATTAATCATCATTGTTGTCAATGAACAAAAATCCAGTGAAAGAAAACAATTGAATACCTAGTACTACAGAGCAGCTCCTGTTTCAGAATGACCACACTGATTAATAATGTTACTTTCATTTGGGAAATTTGTCTCTGTGTTTATAAATCCTGTTCTGGACTGTGGTCTTGCTGCATATTTACACCATTGTTTAAGATACCCTTTCTACTTCCTCCTTGGGACAAGGAGGCAGGATAGTGGGCTTGAATACAAGCATTAAAACTGTTATTAGAAATTACACTTCTCCAACCAAAGTGGTGCAATGAGTTCATCACCATCAAATGGGTTCAATCACAGCAAAACAGGTTTTCTCTGGTTGTCTTCAGATGACAATCAAGAGCTTTAAGGACTAGAAAAACCCTTGAAACAAAGAAAATGTATAAAGTAAAAAAAAAAAAAAAAAAAAAAAAAGGCTTGAGAAGCAGGGAGTCACACAGGTATGGATTTAGTTAAGGACTTCCAAGATAACAGAAACCCTGGAGAAAGCGAAAGAAACAAAACACAGCATTTAAAGGACTTGATCTGGGTAATACATTCCAGCAAGAGAAACCTGGAACTCAGAGGTCAGTAAGATTTTTGGGATTCTGAGGAAGAGGGTGGAGATGGAGATGCTGCATGTTTTGCATAAAAATGTATGTCTTGGTCTGTGTGAAATACATAAAAATCAGGTATTGAATGTTGTCTGCTTCCAGTAGCTCGTAAAGCAAGAAACCCATAGTGTTCTATATAACAGAATGAATTAGACCCAGAAATGATGGCTGGAGGCAGTCCAGGCACAAAGGAAAGCTTACAGTTCCAGAGACCCAACTTATAGGTACATCATAGCAGACCAGTAGAATCCAATGAAGTGACTGGATGAGCTTCATAAAAAAACATTTGAGTTCATTTCTTAACCAAGTTCACAATATAAATGCTTTTATGCCTTCTGCCATATTCCAACTACTGTCTTGACTGCAGTGTTGCTATAAGTACCTAGTAGATTGGTTTTATAGTTACACTTATATATATCAAATTAGTCCTGTTTTCTCCCCTGCAAACTTGGGATTTTAATTTAGATTCTGCTCTTAGCTGAAAACCAGCACTTTAATGTCTCTTTAATCTACACTACAGTCTCTTAACTAAATGTCATTTCACACCTTCTTGGTTCTCCAATAAGGTGTTCTTGCCTTACTACTCTCTAAAAAGCACTGTTGTAGGGACTTACAGCATCATTAGTTTCTATGCTTAAACATGGAAAATGATATATAAGAACTAAGCTTTATCATTCTTAATGTTTTCATATGCTTGCAGGGAACTGAAAGCCCGAAGGGGATAGAAATAAAAATGGAAATATAGCAGCATTGTACTAATATAGCAGTGGCTGTGAGAGAATGAATGTTATGCTCTTGAACTCAAGGAATGCTCGTGTAGGAAAAGATTGACTCATCTGAAATCAGAAACCAGAGAGCACCTGCAAGTACATGCTGGACGTGAAGGAATAGGCTGGACACACTCACTATGCCTTCTTATATCTCTGAATTGGAATCCCAGGACATGAGGCTACTTGATAATGCAAAACAACTTGGATGTACCAGGCTATATGACATGAGAGGGGTAGGGGAGCCTTGTGTGTTAGTTGTATATTGGATGTGAGTCCTCGTGTGTCTTGTCACGCAGTGAGGGAGTGGTGGTGGGTAGGACTGCTGGTGAGAAATGCACGGGTGCAAGAGGGCAGATTCATCCATGATCATTCTCATTCTGGTCACTGAATGCATGCTATTCCACCTTTTTCCCATGGAATGGGCTCCTGCTCTTCTCCTCCAGACTGAATGCAATGACACAGTGACAACTGTGCAGATTTATATATGTATATATATATAAAAATATATATATAAATATATATATGTGTGAATGACTCTCTGAATCAGAGATGTAGGCACCAGGCTGTTGCACTTGGTATTTACTCTAGGCCTGATGGAAGAAAGTATTAAAATGACTGATAAGTTTTCTGTGTTAACAGTTTTTAAGGAAAAGTTAGATATTCTGGGTCACAGTGCGGGAAGTTTATTTACTTCAGTAATTTAAAACCTAATGACTTTCATGGTTAATCCTGTTTCCTTTGCTGCTGCCTTATCTCTTTTGATAATGATGTAAGCTTGAATGCAAGTGTGAAGGGCATAGGTTTATACCTGGAAAATCACTGAGGTACTCTATTTGATCATGCAGATCTGTCTCACAAAGACTTGAAGCCTTGTGAGGGGCTATGCGCTACATTTATTCCAGTGACAACACCCATTTCTTTCCTGATGCTTTCATTGAAAATGAAAATTGCCTGCTTCCTAGTCCTAGAAATACATAATTTTCTGTATATTTCTTCCCCTTACTTATTTCAATCCCTTCTTCTAATCTAACTCAGCATTAAATGTATCAGCACTGGTGACAACTCAAGCAAGTGAATTTAGAGTGGTTCACTTCACTGAAGTGAACTCCTTTCCTGTTGATAACAGAGACAAAATTCAGTTATTTCATTAGTACACAGAATCTGCTAAATAACTGAAGTCAGAATACAGAGAATAGGAATGGCCAAACTTTTGGAAGAAATAATTCTAGGTCCCAGATCACAAATTTAAAACGAAGTCCCAAGAGGAACAGATAACTACGGAGAAAACTGAAGTTCTGCAGTGTAGGTATATCCTGATTTCCCAGGAAGTGTTCTCGGTGAAACACTGATGTGTTGAAGAGGTTCTCCAAATTTCAGTATTCTCTTTGGCTTGTGAATGTCAAGGGCAGTTTGTATTTCTTTCTGGAACTGAGATGTCCTCAGAAGTAGCTGAGCCATATGACACAACCATGACTCATTTCTTGACTCAGCTGAGTTCAGAAAGAATAATGGAGGAGGACTGATAAAGCTTGGGCACGAAGCAGCTCACCATTTCAGGCAATTTGTTTAGTCTCTAAATGAAGTGGGAAAAATTCTGAATCTCAAAGAAAAAATAGAATATGATAGCAACCTTAAAAAACATTGCAAACTCAAAATTTCTCTGTAAAGCTGTAAATAAAAGGAAAAAAAATCATTTTTCATCCACTTACTAGCTTGCATGTAAATGAACAGGATTCCATTTTTTTGTTTTGTATTGTATTGCTTCTCTATTGAATTAAGTCTTTGTCCCATTTAAAAACCCCATCATGTTCTGTCAATCTCTAAAGCAGCTATTCAGCAGCCAACCAACACAACAGAAATTGCCTATGCTGAATGTTCTTTTCCATTTTTGCATTGTATCCTAGCCTCTCATTATAATGGCACTGCCAGCAGAACTATAGTCAAGCGTGTGTCAATATTTCTATGCCAAACACTGTTTTATTAGTAGATGTTTGTAACGAGACCATTCTAATTTGTATAATCAGGATGAAGCTAAATACAATTATTCTCCATCCTGGCACTAATTTTCTCTAAAAATATGGGTTTTTTCGCCTCAATCACTTTTAAAAGATTGACAATCAATAGGTAAAAAAGCACTGAGGTTGAAAACTCCATATTTCTGGTTATTCCTCCTCAGGTGGAAAGGGACAAGAAAGAGCATAAGAGACCATGTAAGTATTTAACTTGTGATACAATATGCTGGAAACCAGGATACTCCTTCTCATGGCTGCAAGAAAGATTTTTTTTCAGAATGTTTATTTTGACCTTGGTCTACAAAATAAGAGACTATTTGGAGTTGCAAATGTATTTTATCTTTCATTTAAATAAATGTGCATGTAATTTGTGTTTTCCATTGCACACTACTTTGTTTTTTTGAGGTTTTTTCCCTTTTTACTCCTCATGAGTGCAGAGAACACTAACAATACTTGTGTCTATGCCATGGCTATTTTCAGGAAAAGTGTTTGCTACTGACCATGGCTACGAGTGTGAAAGGAAAAGATAAGCTTGTAGGAAGCATTGCCTCATTTGCATACTATTTTTAGTGCAGACCAATTCTTTCATCTTTGTAATGACTTCATTTCTTGCACAAGGTGAACTAAAAATAGAACTTGTTTCTCCCTTGGTAGTATAAGGCAACAAACTGTACTGCAGATGTCCAGCTTTCAGACCTGCTGAGTTTTGAAGTCCAGAGCTCTTGACATTTCCAGACCTCACAGGCTCTCTTAAAATAGTCTTGAAAGTTCAACCAATGACCAAAAGATTGCGTGAATTCCACCTTATACTGTGGTATCAGGATTTTCTTATAACCCGGAATTTCTTTCAATACTGGCATTGGTAGTTTGAGGTAAATAATTATTATGGTTTTAGCTTAAAGTGATGCCTA
Organism: Parus major; assembly: GCF_001522545.3. NCBI lineage: Eukaryota > Metazoa > Chordata > Aves > Passeriformes > Paridae > Parus > Parus major. The sequence goes on from NC_031771.1 coordinate 51,562,488, forward strand.
CAGATGTGAGTCTAACCATGCAGGGCCACAAAAGAGCTCTCACTTGTTCTCTCTTCTGTCTCCTTGTCCCTCTTCTGCACCCAGCTGCATCCATCCTGACCTCTCCCTTCCACTAAGTCAGGTAGATTTTGGCCTTTCCACTAACTAAGGAGGCAGCTAACTCCATTACTTAGTCTTTTTCTTGAGCCAGTGAGCTGAGTCTGTTCAGACAAGCTCTGGTGGTAAATGGTGGCCACACAGAGCCAGGAGCATCAAGACAAAAGAAGTGTGGGAGGTGTGTCTAGGGAGGATCTTCCCTTTCTGCTGGTCATACATTGTGAGTCTGTCTAAAACTATTCCAACAAGCTGTACCCTGTATAATTTGCAATACAGAAAAAGCATAGCTCCTGCAATTTACCCTGCATGCTGCACCAGAATTGAGGCTCAGTGATTTTCTGTGACAATTATTTGAAATATTTTCTTGTTCAACAACATAGTTCAAGTTCATAGCCTGCTTGTGGAAGTGGCTTGTTGGTATTGCTTCCCAGGGGAGCACTGAGGCAGTGGGATTATCACCATGCCGTGCAAGCTGGATGACACAGCTGGTGCTGCTCCTGGACCCACATAGCTTAGCATCACATGCTAGGAACACTTATAGGCAGCTTGTTATAAAACACTCAAATGGCTGCTCAAATCCTTGACCTGAAGGAGCACATTAGACCTGCCAGACTAAAGACTCACTGCTGGAACTTTTGTCAGTGGGCAGAAGATGAAGGGGCTTATCCATGAAATTTTACCTCTGGATAAATGCATAGTGAAATTTGTATTTATTCATATTTTTTAATCTGAATTTTGCACTAAAAAATTCCCAAATGAGTAAGAGTATCAGCTCCAGTTCACAGACATGCTCTTATGCTTTCTCATGATAGTGAATCTGATGCCTACTCACAGAAGGTGAAACTGCCTTTCATGGAATTAGAGATGGCTTAAAATCTTTTAACTTCTTTTTTGATGGATTGGTGCAGCTATTTGTGTATATATATGGTGGAAGTTTCATTTACATTTGTAATTCATAATGCTATGTGATTTTTTTTACTATATATTGTTGCTTTGCCACAAATAAATAAAGCCCTCACTTTGGTACACTGATGAGAATTAATCACCCCAGTCTTATGCCATCCCCTGATGATGTCAGTGACCCTTTTCTGCACCTGTTGCTATACGACCTTATTTTCTTGGCCATGGATATCTTGAAATGTACCTCACTTTCTGGATTTCCCAGTAGTACAGTTTACATAAAATAAGGAAACAACTTTAAATAGTGAAAGCTTTTTTATTTCTGACTTTGTTTACATCATAGGAACTAATTTTTAGGCATCAGTTCTGAAATACATCTCAGTTCATGAAGATATATATTCAACAACATGGACACAATCTTTTTTCCCATGTTTTGTTCCTTCTTTTTCCAAGCAACAAACTCAGAGTGTGTGCATGGGTTCATGCAGTAAAGCACAGATCTGTGGTAGTTGTGATTTCTTCTGGTCTGTAATTTCTGTGTTCATATTTCTCAGTGGGGGTGTCATGTTCTGCTTCCTAAGATGGATATGGTGGAATCCTCTGTAATAGAAGTGTTTTTCCCAGGAAAAACCTGCTAGTCCTAAAATCACAAAATACATTAAAAAAAAAATAAAAAAGGAAGTAAAGGAATTTAGTTAATTATCACACAATTACAATAATGGAAAGATAAAAACTAATCAGACGTAAAGAACAGCTTGTATAACCATTAACCAGGCCATGGTAAACCATTCCTTAACCCTGACTTAAGAGATCCTTCATGGGATTCATGGCAGACAGTTAACTAATGCCTGAACAATTCCACAGTAATTTAAAGCTGTGGTAAATGGCATCACTCAACCAAGCAGTCACTCTCAGTTCCAACAGTTATTTTTAACTGGTATGAAGTTATGCTAACTCTCTCTGCCCTTTCCCTGCCTAAACTCCACAGGCTAAGTTGTCTTCACTTGCTGTCCTTTTACTGAAGCCCGGGCCAATGACATTGATTATTTGGAATTCTTTTCCTGGAAAAAAAAATTCCACTGAAGAGCAGTGTCAAATGTATTTGGAACAATCTCCCTTGGTTGAAGTTGCATTTAATCTCTATAAATATATTTATTTCCTCACCTTCATTTATTTTTGTTAAAAGTTGTGGAAATTGTATATTCTTAAGACCAATCTAACAGCTAGTAGCTATCCAACTAATTTTTTTATGCATTCTCACTGACTAATGTCAATCAAACTAGGGGAAGGAGCTGAGTTTACACAAGAGGGGTAAAAATTGACTGAAGTGAGCATGTCCCTGCTGAGTGTTGAAGAGGTAGTGGTAGGCAGGAGTGAGGTTACTTCTGGAAGGTTGTGTGGCTAAAAAAAACAAGGCTCTGTGTTTGTTTAGTATTTTTACTTCTAAACTGAGGATCAAAAGTGGCAGTGATCTAAAAATTATGCTGGTGACCCACTGCTGGGTGGCACTGCCTGTGTAGAGAAGGATCAAAATATCATATGAATGAGATGGATGACTAAAGATTGAAATAAAAAGAAATGGATGAAATTTAATAGCACAAAGTTCAAGGTCATGCAGTCACAGCCCAACAAGAACTTCAGCCAAGGACTGTCAGCCTATATTTTGGAAACAAATGAAGAGAAGGAAAAGACTTGGGGCTACTCTCTGGCTATAGATGAGTAGGAAAATGAAATTCCTTCTGTGTTTTGTTTGTCAGTAATTCCTCTTTCTGTCCCTCTTTTCCCATGTCTCACAAGGCACACATTCCTGTCTCCACACCACAGATTACTGCCTTCTCTCTGGCAGTGATGCAGCAGGATACCACAACAGGAACACTCTGGAAAGTACGTGAGGAGAAGTGTTGGAAGCTGTTTGAGGTGAAGCAATTGCAAATGTCAGTCCATACATGGAGGCCATGCCATGGAGGGTGGTGTGCACTGCCCTGGTAAGACATGCTCCAAAACGATCAATGCCAGGTCAGTAAGTGGGGAAGCTCTATTCCAGAGCCATCTGTCTGATGGGGAAAAAAATCTGTTATTGTCAGACTGGAGATTGATTTGCTATGAAAAATTGTTTGTTATGAAGCCTGTAAGAGCAGGGACATGAACTGTGTCTTAAGAGGCTTTCAGTCCTATGTTACTGGGCAGTAGCAAGTATCTGATGTAGGCAACATGCTGAGGACCAACTTGTAACAACTACCTAAAAAGTACAAGTTTTTTCTTTAAAATACATGTATTTTTCTGCAGATGTTGTTTTATGAAGTCCAGGGAACAAGAACTGACTTTTTGAGAACCAGATGAAATGTTTAATATATGGTTTATAGGTGACACAGGTAAATATTGATGCAATAATTTTCTATAATCCGTTAACTTCTAAATTTTTTTTTTCTCTAGAACGTCAGGTTTTTAGGAAAGCTGGACAAGCAGTCAATTTAAACAATCTCTCTTCTGCAGCTGGAATAGAAGAACAATAGAGCTTGGAGAAAATGAGATCTCTTGGTCTGATTCTGACACCCTGCTGCCTCTCTCCCAGCCCCAGCCAGTGACCAGTGTCAGCACTAATGAGGGGGAGACAGCAGCATGCCTTGTTGTAGCTGCTCTTTCTTCTTGTAGCAGTGTTGATGACCTCCCCAGGGCACACCTCTGAATATGCAAGCTATTAGCTCACGTAGCATTTCTGGGGATTGCAGTCCCTGACAGTTTCCTCAGACACTGTGCTCCTGCAGATGAGAAAGAAAGTGTTGGACTTGGCCACCATGGCAGATGGAAATGGGGAGGGCTGGGATGAGAGAGCTGGAGAGGAAGATGACAGTCTGGTGTTATTCCAGGAGGTGTGGGGTACTGAGGGTCAGCAAGTGTAATTGTCTTGTTGCATCTCATGATTAAAGCATTTGAAAATGAGTTAAAGACCAGTTACTGAATAGAAAAGGCTGCAAGGGGAAAAGCGTCATTCTTCATTACATAGGCTTGAGATGAGATCCAAATCCAACCTGCCACATATCTGCACTCAGCTGCACATGCTTGTAGCCAGAACAATGACAGCTTGGTACCTACCTACATGTCAGTCAGTCTCTTTACTCCAAATAAACTTTTGCTTCTATGGTATCCTTTCCTTCAAAGCAATGCCGACAAGGATTTATTGAATTAACCTAAATGGCTTTAAGCCCCAATTCATGCTGGTGCAGCATGTCTCTATCAGGGGTTTGCACTGGTATAACTAATTGATTTAGCTACAGATGGGAAAATTTTCTTAACAAGAGAAGGCCTAAACTGCTGGCCAGGCTGCCTTTGTTGTTTGCAAGTAATCTCCCTCAGCCTGTTGTTTGCATAAATTTTCTCTGTTTTGGATTCCCATAGAGCTAATTTACACAGGAGCCACACAATAGCATGGTTTACATTTCTTGCTCCTTTTCAAAATGGACTGCAGGACCCTAAAGAAAAAGACTTTTCATGAATTATCTGCATTTCTGTGAATATTTCATTGCCTCTCTCTCAGTCCTCAAGTATACTGTGGAGAAGCAATTCATTTGACAAATGAGCTTTTTCTAATTGAGCACAGAAAGCAGAGAATTCCATTCTGCTCCCAAAGTGACTGGACACAGAGCACCCTTTGAATCCCATTTCTGATACATAGTGCTATATTAACAAATCTGTGAGCTGCTTCCTTTGGCTAACCTGTAATATTTGACATGAATTTTCTCTCATTGATCTCAGGGCTAAGCTTACCTGCTACTGTGTCTGTGTGAGCTCAGTTGAAAACCTGTGCACAGGTGTGAGACCAATGTGATGTAATCCAAGTTGATGTTCACAGACAATGTGTGTGTTCTCACCTGAATGAAGCTAAATTGAACAACCTTTTTTGGTGGGGAATTAGATATGAGATCCAACTTCAGGTAAATAAAGTTTGGAGTCTTCTTATATATGGGTGTAGAACCTATGACATCTGGAACTTGTTCTTAATTATTTATGGCACACTATATTTATATAATCCTATTTATTTTTAAAAACACTGAATTCCTTCTTTTTAGTCCACTTATGCACTTTCAGACCTAATAACCTTTTCAGGGGAACAGTGCTGAAATCTGGATACAGTGATGCAATGAACTTCAGCAATTGCTATCATTCCTCAGTGTGGACAATGTCTTAGGAACCATTGTACATGGAATATATGGAACACAAACAGCACCTTTGCTAGCTCTCCAAAAGTACTGGGGTTTTTTTCATTATCAACTCGAGTCCTCTTTAGTTCTAGTTTTTTTATTGTTTCACTAATTGTGAAGTAGAGGTACAACTTAATGGACCCAAATGACTCACATTAATGTAAGGAGTGTATAAACATTGCAGTCTTTGCCACGAGAACCATATTTTCCTTGAGAACATTTATGCTCTTCACATATTTGAATGATATCCATTTTGCAATCTAATCCTACAAAGAAATGGTTGGAATGTGGAGCATTACAGAAACTGATAAAGAGAGATCTGCAGGTGGGTACATCATATTGGTATTTTATTTGCCAATATCGTTAACTTATGTGTCTAAATAGTTTTAAACTGTTCATTGAATTGAAAAATAAAGGGTTTTGAAAAGAAAATAAATATAGGTAGGTGACTTTTTACCATGCTAAGTAGTCTTATTGCTGCCTTTTGTGCAAACCAATTCAAAAGAAAACACTGTTTCTATAACAGGAACAAATAATTCCTCTCTTTAAATTGTATTGTTATGGCCATCTACTTTTTCCTTCTTTATGGTGAAAAGATAGACATGAATAAGTAATGCAATTTTCAAGAAGAGATGTTGCTGCAGCCCAGAAATGTGAACTTCTAACACACAATTTTGTGTATTGCAAAGACTTTTGAAAATTAGCTAGGGAACAGTTGACAGCTGGAGAAGGAATTGGGATGTATCTTGACTTACCAGATTGTGACTAAAAGCCCACATGTACCTTTTCCAGATGTAGTTTTTACACTGCTGTAAAATTTTCACACTGCTTTTCCAAAATATTTTTTAAAAAATTGTTTCTAAGTAGATTATGTAACTTCAAAATTTATTAATTTACCAATGAAAATTTTTATGTACATATCTATATCTATCTCAGAATTAAATTCTCTCTGCAAAATCTGTAAAAATTGCAGAAACTGCTCACTTATATGATTGGAATATAAATATAGATTTTATTTTTCATTCCAGTCCTAACATTTCTAACAATGCTGATAATTTTTCAATGCTTGTGTGATTTGTGGCACAGTTTTTTTTCTGTATCAGGAAAGTCTCTGGCTGCTTGGCAAGGTGCAAGGCTTAGCTGTGCGATAGCCAGAACTCCAGCATGAAGGAGCAGAATTCATGGTAATAATATTCCTTATAGACTAAACATTGCAGTTAGGCTCCAAGAATGGGATTTAAAGCAATCACCATGGTGGTGGAAGCTTTAAGGCAGGCAACAATATTCCATCCATCTTTCATGATACTGTGCCTTTTTCAGATGTTCTGCATCTCACCTGATTTTGATTGCTCTCACTTTCCTAATTTCTCCTGATTTCCACATTCTTTGTTTTCTTTAAACCTCTGCTTTATATGCTCAGTGCTGAGTAACACAATGAGGGGACATTCCTGTACATCTCCCACTCTCCCCCTAAACACCCCACACTGTATTAAACAGTAGTTAAGTTTCATGTGAGTAACAGCTATGTCCTTGAGGAGCCAATACTCATTATATTGATAAAGATTAGTCCATAAATAAAATCAAAATAATCCAGTCTCATAAAGCAAAGAGGCTAGAGAGTGACCCACTGGAGTCTGAACTCACCTGCCCCTTTCTTACTTCTGACCTCAGTTAACATGAATTAACTAGGTTTCTGCTTTTTTTCCCATCTGTTTTTATGTCAATGTCAAGAACAATTAACAATCTCTCTGAACACGTCTTTTAGAAGAAATATATGACCAATGTAGAAATTAAAAAAGACCCTTTTGGAACCTTGGGCGTGCGTGGAGGGAGAGAACAAGAGATTATAGAAGGGTCAAAAAAGACCAGCTGGAAAATAAGAGGTTGGCTGAGTAGCTGATGTGAGAAGAAGCCGTCACAAGAGCAAGAACTGGTCCTGGATGTCTGTGAAATGAGATGAGAAAGCAATTTTCCTCATATATATATATTCTCATCCTATGAAGATTTTATGTATTAATTTCATGTCAATGAGTAGCCCTACTGACTTCATTAGAACTGCTAATGTGTTTAAGATTAATCACACGCTTATATTCTCCCCTGCTGAAGATACATTTCCAGGAGAATTGTTCTTAGAACACTTTTCACCTTACATTAAGGTACTGCCTCAGATGTGAGACCTATAATCTTGCTTACCACTGTAAACACTGGTGACCCACAAACCACACAACAAATCACCCAGCATTGGACCTTTCTTTGTGGGAACCAGGACAACAGCTGGATCTGCAGCCCTTGACTGAAGATGCAGCAGCATCACACTGGAGCCAGGGAATAGCAGAGGGTGAAGGGGAAAATAGCACAAAACTGAAAAACTGACTATTTTCAGAAATAAAAATATCTATAGATGATAGTGCCTGACTTCTGAGTAGAACCCAACTACTCCTCACATTGATCTAAATTTCTTACTGTTCTTGACCATGTCAAGTTGAAGCAGGTAGGAGGTGACACCTGGGAGTGTGACTCTTTCCCTCCTCTGGCTTCACTCCAAGGAATTGGAAAGAGCCTTCTTGCACTGGGGATCATAAATCTGGAATCCTCTCCTGACAGCAGTCTTCTGTAACTATTTCTTCAAAGAATTGACCCAGCTTTCTCTTCCCTTTAATGTTCAGGCAGGGAGAGGTGGTTTCCTCAATTCCTGTTAGAGATCAGAGCACTCTCTGAGGAAGTGAGACACCCAGGCTCAATACCTTCCTCAGCATGAAATGGTTCAAACACATGTCTCTCTAATTAGTGGGGAATGTGCAAAGAAGCCTCTTGAAATTCTTTTAGAACTTCAGGGTTTGTCTGAAAACTCTGTGTCACCAAAGGTGGTGTGGGCTGTGCACCCTGCAGGTGCTGTGCCCAGGAACCTGGCTGAGTGCTGAGTGCTTTAACCAGTGCACTGGTTTGCAAATAGGACCTCCTAAGGAGAGGTGGGGTGTAGCTGGTGCCTTGGATTGCAGTGGAGTATTTGCTAGGAGATAAGCAGTCATTGCCCCAGGACAAGCACTTGCAAGACTGCCTGGGAAAATAAATGCCCTGGGAACTTGCAAATGAAGTTGGGATATGACTGATAATTCTTCAGCAGATATTGGTAGGTATAGAATCCCTAATTTAGAGATGTTGCTGCAGTGCATCTTCCCAACATAAAGCTCAGATGGTCAGAAAAATTGGCAAACTGTGTTTAAGTGAAAATGTTTTTAATTCATTCTCTCCTCTTCTCCTACTTTCCTTTTTACATCTTCTTATAAATTAGAATTCTTTCACAAGATTTGTCTCTGGAGGGCTTTTCTATCTCTCTCCTTAGGTTTCTTAGATTCAGAGAGAAACATAAAGACTGTTTTAACTTCTACCCTGGGATTAATAGAATCAAGCCTGTCTAGCTGCTGGGTAAATCAGAACAATTTCCCTCTATGCCAAATGCCAGTGGTTTGTCATAGATGTGCTCAAGCCCCTTCATTAAATGTGGCTTGCAGTCCATGCTGTGTACTGGTAGCACTTAGCTAAGGGAAGAGAGATACAAAGAATGACCAAAAGGCTAAGTAAGACCCACTTCCAAACATCTTTCAACCACATCCCCAAACTGAGGCCAGATCTGCTTTGCCGATTGTAAATGTTTTATTATTTGTATGGACTCTTTAAACCCTGCCATTTTTAGCATTTAAAAGTAAAAGAATAAACAGAAACACATCTGGTTTGCAAATGTGCATTCCATGTTTGAGCTTTATGCAATTTCAAATTAGTTGTTAAACATTGAAAATCAGGGTTCATAAGGGAAATGCGTATTCAGCTGATTGTAGTGCAACTGGTGCAGCTATAACAGGCACCAGACACTCCTGGAATAGCATATCACTGTGTATGGCTACACAGACAGAGGCAGAAAGAAAAGGCAGATGGTGTACTTAAATGCACTTGAAATGATTGTGTGTGTGTGTGTGTCGATAACGAATGCCCAAATCAGATTCTGCCATAAAAATCAACTATTTGTGCATGCTAGTAGAACAAATGCAGTCCTACTGAAAAAAAAAAAAAGTGGATTCCAGAACTCTAATGATGTTTACTATGATGATAAGTTATTTTCTACTTGCTGTAGGTTTTTAAAATCTTAAACATTAAATAATTAACAACACAGTAACAAAAATAAATAAATCATAAGGATAATCCTGACAAATAAAAACTATTATTTATAGAAAATATTATTAAAAATACAAATAATGTCTACTGCTCAGATTTCTAGCAAAAGTTGTTGCCTCCTACATTCTCAAAATACCTGCCTTCCTTGGACTCCAAAATGAAATTTTGGCAGGGTCAAGTGAGTTCATAATTTCAAGGTAGATTAAGTTGTTTATGGGTGAAAGTTAGGCCTAGTGGTAATCGATGGAGTCTTTACTGTCAACCACAACATCATACATATAAATAGACATTTCACATCAGACTTTAAAATAAAGAATTTTTATTTTTCTGCATGGAATTTAATGTTCTAACGGTTTCTCAGTTTTTGAGAAAGAATTTCCTCAACTTAGTTAAATAACGCAATTAAAGAAAGTAATTCCTTGTAATGCCTCTGGATGCTCACTCCTCTCTATTCCTCTCTCTCTGCAGAGAGTGTGAGAGTAGAGAGTGTGAACCCCTCACACTGAATGTTATTCACTGTTAGTAACCCCACCAATTTCAGCAGGAAAGCTGATGGAGTAGTCTGAGAATCAGTTTGAGAAAAGTTAGCAAAAATTGGCTGTAAATCAGCACCAAATTCTGTCAAACTCAATTGTATTAATCAAATTTGTGTCAATACTTTACTTGTCCACATTGAGTTGCTCAGTATGCAAGGATACTAGCCTGAACACATTGGCTAATGACAATTTATTACATGCTTCCTCTCGTGGTGTTTCTCTCCACATGGAGAGCCATGCTGACATATCATCCTAATGCATCCATTTCTGGAATGAGCAGAGTTTCCTCTAGCTGGAGTAATAGCAGCTTAGCTTTATGATGACACTCGTAGAGTTTAGGCTCTCAAATCTCTAAAGTACTTTTGAAAATTGTATGCAATATTTATTACCCCTCCAAATTGCAATTCAGTGGAGTAGCAGAAGAGAATTGGACTGCCTTTCATTACAGTTTCCTGACCTTTTGTCTAATGTAAAACCCTATTTTTAATGGCTGGTGTCTTTGCCAAACCTTAAGAATTGCCTTGTATGGCCCTAAATGAGCCCCAGTGGGTGTGAACATTATGACATTGTCTAATTACACAGTCACATTTGAATTTTTTTCTAAACTATTTGTGCTTCAGTCTGTGCATAGGGCAGAAGGAGCTTAACTGAAAAGCAAATATTCAATTTTAGTTCTCTTCCTATTGCTCAATATGTCCCCCATGCCTTATTTACTTCACAGTATCCAAACTTGCTATGAAGATAATTACTATGTCCCTTCCAGGTTTTTCTATGGTGTCTGTTGCTATAGTACCTGAACATTTTACAAACTTTAATGAATTTATATGCACAAAACCCCTCTGAGGTGAGGAGTAGCATTATTCCATTTTGCAAGTGCTGAACTGAGACACAGAGAGTTGAAAATAATCCCTCCAGTCCTCTAAGATTTGAGGTTATGAGTTCTGAATTTTTGGTGTGCTACTTTACACATTCTAAATTGCACTGCACTGCTTGTATACGAGAGTTATCGAATCAGTCACTCGAGAAATCAGGAGTGCACAAATAACACCAACAGAAGACTTAAATAAATCACTTGCCCAGTTCATATGACAGTGACATAAATCCAGCTTTCAAGACCATTGTTCAATTGTCTTAACTTGAGACCACCTTTCTCTTCCTGAAATTCTTGCCCAAGTAACCACTTTTTATAGAAAATATGCATAGGCCCTATGGCAATATGCTTCACTCTACATCAAGGCAGGTCTAAATCCTTCCCCCAGCAGAGCAGAGGGAAACACTGCCAGCTCTGCAGGTCAGCTGGTGATAGGGTTATTTGAGGAGAGCTCAGCAAGGACAAGGCTGTAGCAGAGATGGTAAATAAGTGTTTTGCTCTGATGCTCACTGTAGGAAGACTGAGGGGAGCCCCAAACCCTTTGAGAGGACTCAGCAAGAGATTGCCTGAAACAGAAGAAATTCTGGAAGAAGTAATTCAATAAAGAGGTAGAATAAACACTAAGAAATCACTGTGACTGTGTGATACTTACCCAAGAGTCTTAAGAGAATTAAAGGATGAAACAGTTGAATTATTGATGATGGTGTGTAAACTTTACCTTAAGATATCACTCATTTTTGAGAAGAGCAGAGTGGTAAATGTGGCACAAAATTTTAAAGAGGTTTCTAGGGAAGATCTCCAACCCTGTGAGCCTGCACTTGGTAAATTAACAGAAGACATCATAAAAGATAGAATTAGCAGAAATCAGGATAAATGACTTACTGGAAAGACAAAACATAGTTTCTATAAAGGCTAGTCTTGCCCTTTAAACACAATGCAAGGCTCTTGAGATGACAATGAGCAAATCATTAAGGATGACCCTGAATTTTCAAGAGATTTCTGATGAAGTCCCTCAGTATAGGATTTTAAAGAACGAAATTGCCATGGCATAAGAGACAAGGTCCTATCTTGGATGGACACTAACAACAGAAACATAAGGAAGGCAGGACAATCTTCGGTTTTCAAGAATGAAAAGAGGGCTCTTCTAAGAACTGTGCTATACAACATGTCTGTAAGTGACCTGGAAAGCACAGCAAACAGTGAGGTGACAAAAATAGCTGAGCTGGGGGAGTCAGCCTCCAGGCTGAGTCTAAAAAATTGCGGAGTGGCCTTATGAGACTAGAAAGCAAGATGGAAGTAAAAATTCTATATAGATAAAGTGGTGCAGATGGGAAATAATAATCCAAAATTTGCATACTAAATAATGGCTTCTGACATGCCTATTAGTACTAAAGAGTGAGACCTTGGGTCTTGTCACAGACAACTCCAGAAAAATGTCAGCTTACTGCTCAGCAGCTCTCAGAGAAAAATAATGGATTTTAAGGTGAAATTAGAAAAGGAATGAAAAGCAAACAGGAAAACAACACTACGGTTCTGCTGCTATGGTCAGACTGCGCCCTGAGTACTCTGTACTGTTATTGTTCCAGAAGTGTATGGTAAGACAGAGAAAAATCTGAAGAGAATTATGAGTGACAAGTATTTTGTGGCAGTGTCTGTACCAGGAAAGGTAAAACAAAGTGAACTTCTTTCTGGAAAAGAGAGGACCTACATGCGGGGAAAGAGGCATCTTTGAAATTTGTGCATGGTGTAGGAAAGGTACAGTCGGGAATTGGGTGCTCATTCTCTCTTCCTGTACAGGAATCAAGGTGTCATGACATGTTTTCACTTGTAGGTAACAGACCTGTAAAGCTCCTCACTGAACTGTATGCCTCCGAAGCCTCAGGAGAAGACTGGGGAAGCCCTTGGAAGAGATTTGTGCTGTGGGTAAGAGAAAAGCTAAATCATGTGTAGGATTGACCCTTGCTGAGGATTGCAGTAGTGAGTGCTGTGGGAGAGGCAGGCTTTGCTCACCCTGCATGGCATCCTGCCTGGGGCTCCTCCCCACCAGCACCCACCCTCAGCTGGAAGCAGGGAACCAGGCTGGCAGGACCCTGCTCCACAGCTGCACCACTGCTCTGGTGCCTTATCTTGCTGTGAAGAAGGCAACAGGTATGTGGTAAGGTATTATAATGCATAATGCAAAGAAGCTGAATTAGGTCATATCCTCTCTTCTGATTATAGGATAGAAAAACCTCTGATTACAGCATCTTGGGACTGTTACAAAACAGTCTTGCAAAATCAATGCCTCGTTATATTTTGGAAATGAACTGAAGCTGAGAAATGAAACCCAGACATTCAGAGATGATAAGGCTGTTGAAAGCATTTTGAACTTCTCCATTTGAATGAAATACCGTGAAAGTTTGTTATCTGTTATGGGGTACTACTGCATATGAGAAATTCCCACATCCACACTGCACACAAGGCAAAGTGGGAACAGACACAGAGGAATCCAGACTTGAGTTTTAAGTCAAGAGAGAAACTAGGCATCAATCATTAGCAGTAAATAAATTGGACCTGGCACCTTAAGTGCCTTAAATGTTAGAAGTTACCCCTGAAATAGTATCTTGATTCTTAAAGGAAGATAGTAAATTACTTCCTGAGCAAATGGGTGACATTATCAAAATGATGAACGTTGCCAAATCCTGAAGAAAGTGTAGAGCCTGGGAATAAAGAGTTACGAGACAGGGCAGGAGTGAATTGCTGGTTTACAAGCAAACATCATACAAAACACAAGCAATGTAAGAGGCACAGCTGTGAAGAGCAGTCTTTATTGTGGGACAGTCTTAGCTGAGCACAATAAGTGAAATCACAGTTCTCAGTCAAATCACCTTATAAAAATGTTGCTGTTATCACTTCTGTATGCATGGAAAAACATGAACACAAATTAATAATATAGAAAAACCCTCCCTCTTAAAATGGAGATGAAATTAAACGAGATCTATTTTTCTTTAAAAGAATCTCTCGCTATTATCTTCAGAGTGTTTTTCTGATAGCGAAATGAGTGATAAGATGGTTCTAGAAGAAAAGAAGAGCCTTTTAATTTACTAAGGAAAAACCCCGGAAGGCAGCTGTGACTGACAATATTAAAACTTACTCTTCTGTAATTGACTTGTGTCTAATCTAAGTTATTTTCTCAGCATTAATGTTGGTCATGAAAGTGAAACAATATTATTGATTCCAAGAAATATCAAAGATCTGATTTTTTTTTTAAGTAAAATAAACTGGATGGCTGGGAGGCAAAAAAAATTTTTTCTTGTACCATGAGTAAGACAGTATGGATATTTTAAAGTCATTTTTGAGACTGACCTCAGATTGCCCCACAGGAGTGCAATTGACCTCAATTTGAAGATTGACCCCAGGCTGCTGTCCTGTTCTATTTAACTGTGCATGGCTGCACCAAAACAATTAATTTGCAATGTAGAGGTCTAACAAGAACTGGTCTGCAGATAACTCATCTCTTCTGGGTTTATTCCTCTTCTTGCTGGTGATTTAAATTTTAGCTTTCGTATTTTCCAGGTTCTGTGCTGCCTAGGTGTGTAATTCTTAACCTCATATTAAGTGTTAGGAAACTTTCTTCACAGAGAAGGTAGACAAAACAATTCCTTTTCCAGCTTGATATGAAGGACAATTGTAGCATGTTTCAGGCCCAAAAGCATGAACAATGGTGGACTGAAGAGGAAAGACAAGAAGGTTGGGACTTCATAATCTGAAGCAGTGATTGGACAGTTAACCCTGATGTGCAGATGAACCAAAACTTATAAAAATGTGAGACCTCATGACCAGTGGTCCATTTTGTGACCATTTCTAGGTCCATCTTGGGTGTAGCCCTGGCCAGGCTCTTGTATTGCCCAAGGTGTGTCCTTTAAGGCCTGTACAAATACCTACTTTATTCTTAACTCTGTCTAGCCTCTGTTCTAGGTTAGCCTCTCAAGGCATCATTGCACTAAAAAGGAGGGGAAGAAAAGAGCAAAATGGCCTGGTGTTGGAAGCAGGGAATTTTGGCACAGGAGTTGGCAGATATATGCCGAACACTTGAAGTATTTCAGGTGCAGTAAGTTGACGAAAACCTGACTTTGCACCTTAGTCCCTTGCTGGTCACTCTGAGCTGGAGAAGTTGTAGACAACTGGCTTTTACAGATTTTTATCAAGTCCTTAGCCTGAGAGTCATTAGACATAATGATAACTTGTAGAGGAGATCATGTTTTGTCAGATATATTGACTATGAAGGTTGCTTTTTCTCGCACCCATCGTTGTGCGAGATTTTGCATTCATCAAGGGAGACTAAGTTTTTTAGATTACTAAAATTGGACATATATGCTAATTTCACACACAAGCACATGAGTTACATTTTTTGTGAAGCTGAAATTTTGATAGCAGTGCATTTCAAGCTTCCTACTGGTAGTATCACTAGCTCAGATTAATACTCTTTTTCCGCTCAGCAAGGAGTGTGTACACCCGGGATCGTGGTTAACATTGCTTTACAATGTAGATAAACAAAAAACAGAAGAGTAAGCACAGCCTCAATTTTCATTGCAGTGACTTTTGATTCAGGGCTGTGTGAAAGTTCTGCAGCACTTCTGATTTTAATATTTTTGGCATTTATGAAGTGAATAACCACTTGCAGCAACCTTCAGATAGTTTTTATTATTTCTTCCTGCCACTGTTATTCTATGGAATATCAAAATTATGATAAGCAGTCCCTTTGCTGAATGTTGTAAAATTAAGTATAAAACTTACACATTGTATATTTATGCAAAGTGAAAGCTAATTTGTTCTAATTGCAAAGCATTATCCTCAATCCTTTTAGTTCTCTAGTTCTTCTGTTTCTAAGAAAGATTTCAGATTTCAGGGGTTTTTTGATACCTATTTTTAGATACCTATTTTTCTTATTTGGCAGAATTTACTTTTTTTTCTGACCTAAAATAATATATCCCTGGGAAGATAAGTTTTTACATATTAATGAAGATTACTGTTTCAGAGCTTGCACGGAAGCCTTCAAACACCATTAAGGTGTTGCAGGATGAATGTGGCTTTTTAAAATCAATGAGTGTTCTTATTCACCTTTTACATGATGCTTTTGCAAAACATAAGAGTTCTTTTAGAGGACAGGCCTTAAAAATAAGGTCTTAATAGCCTGATCAAAACTTACACTTTCTGCTGCATAGAAACAACAACTTGAACAGTACTTATGTTCCACTTCATAATGAAAATTTGAGTTTCACAAAACTTTTCATGTTATTCATCTCTACCTTGTTAGACTATCTTGACATTCTTAATTTCAGTTTGTAAATGTCCTAATTCTTCTTTCATTCAGCTGCAGTGTGCTAATTGAGAGAGAGAAAGAAAGTAAGGGAATAGTGAGGTTACCTCTATGCGCTAGTAATGGAATTGTGAAATGGTTGCTCTGACTGAGCAGAGAGGAATTAGGTATTTCATCCAAAGCAAGGGCCCATATCAGGGGATTGAAGTGGAGATCACAACTCCCATCATCCTAGAATCATACACCAGAGTACTCAGGCAGCTAGACCTTAACTTTTACTTTTTCCTTGACATAAACTATGGCTTGGACAGCTTGATGGAACTGGGCAGCCTGGTGTAACATTTATTCCTTTATGTTTTACAGGGAACTTAGAAGCAGCAGCTGAAAACTAAAGGTTACAAAACCTGTTATAGAAAAAGTCCTACATAATTTGGAAGTTTGTTTCACCTTCTGAAGTGACCTGGGCAGCATGAATCAGATCTTTAAAGGGATTTAAATGTTGAAAATGTTAAGGGATTTTCATACCAAGGCATTTTAAAAATTCTTCAAATTACTCCTCTCTATTTTTAGCAAAGGAAACACTATCATGGAGACCCTTAAAGACATAATTAGCTTGCACAGCAGATAGGTGATGTGTGTTCAAGAGATTCATTCACTTCTGAAGGTGGACCCAAGTTTTCTAATTCACATAGTTTTGAAACGTGATTTATTTTCTTTCCTTCAACTGTCCCTTGTACTTATTTATCATGGTCTATGTATAAACTTCAATATGAAAGAATTTATAGCACAGTTATAGCACAAATCCAACCTGTTTGATTTCTTGCCTGTGTGTAAAAGCTGAATAACATCTCTAATGTTTGGAGGTTGGGATATAGGCATCACATTTTAGTTATCTACCTGTGCCTTTTGAAAACCAGCTACTCTCTTTTATTGAACTACATAATCTTAGTATTCCAGACATCAGTGCTATGGAATGTCATCTGTCCCCATTTCTTTGTATTATAAATCCTTGTACATTACAAAACCAGTTAGATTAAAGAACAGAAGCAGTAAAAGACAATAAGGGACTTGTAAATTTGTATCTACATGTGTGGGTCTAATTCTCATTTTTACCCTGTTTTGCTTACAGTGGCAGAAAAACATGGCTCTCAACTATATGCAAAAGCATTTTTCAGTAAGTTCTGCGTCACTGAAAACTTGTAGGAGCCTGGCTCCATGCTGCTGCCAGCTGTGGGATGATGGTGATTATGGTCTAAGGCTCTGTATCAGTGCAACTATTTGTACCAGGATAAAAATTAACACCAGTTGTTCACACAAATATAAAACAGATTTTAGATCTGTAAGCCCCTATAAAATATACAAAGGGACCATATACTTTCTTATATCAGAGGTTTGTCTACATGGTACTTTATAGGGAGGTAAGAACTCTTTTATACTTGTTCACTTCATTTTTCCTCAATTTTATGTGTGAGCAGAACAAATTCAAGTTGCACAGTATGAAGAATCAGCTTCCCACCTCTAGTCAGAAGCAGGTTGTATAAAGCTGGCTTTGGTGTTTTTCTAACAACAGCTACTGGACAGGCTGGCTGAAACCTCTGGCAAGATACTGCATGCACACACTAGGAATAAAAAGTCATGTCTTATCTGCATAGAAGCCTCTGCTATTCATTTTTATAGCTCTTTCTTTGATATGAATTGCTTAGGTTAATTGCATTACATGGGTATGAGCTTTGCAAGAATGGGTAAACTGGCCCCTAAATATTTGAAGTAGCATACTTAGTTAACCATTTCTTTAATTGAACACAAAAGAAATACATTTATGATGGGAGGAGGAGTTTTTCATATTATAGCTTCATCTGGACCTGTACCTGTTTAATTGTGAGTCCCCTACAAGCTCTTTTAAGGCAAATTAATCTCATATTGACATTCCCTCTTTGCATATGTTTTTTAGATACTGCAATATGAATTATACTTATTATGGAAATGACAGCCAAATCTATTTTGCTCCGACAAGTAATATGCCAAGACAGCCTCTGTTCTGTCAGCAAGCATTGCCAAAGTACAAATGCATATGGCAGCAAACCTTTTTCAAGTTAAAACAGAAATGCTAAAAACTGACTTTGCTAATTTATCAAAACTGCTTCCTGGCTCTCACAGGATTTCTTCTGGCGGCTATAAGACATCCTTTTCCAATGCAACTGGAAACATTTTGGAGTTAAGTCAATATTTTCATTCACAATTCATGTTAACACTGGACCCAAACATTGCAAAGTGCTGAATCCGTTAATGGGGAGGCAACCAACAAAGAAATCATGATCCTACTCTAGTGGTTTGCTGCCATTGTATAGAACTTTGTAAAATTACTTCTAGTTCTAAAAAATGGTTTGAAGTACTGCTAAATGAATTGAGGCACTTTGTCCTCATTCTTTCCTCTCATTGCATATAAATGGACCTGTGAAGTCGGGACAGAGAAATATAAGTCCCAAACCCTTTTCTTTCAACTGAATTTTAAAAAAATGAGCTTTCCTCTTTGTCCCTCCTGCAGAAGCTCAGGTGCTCAGTCCTCTAGTAGTGTCAATAGCCTTAGGGCATGGCTCACCACACAGGAGAGCTGCTTTGTTCCTTTTCTACACACACATGTATTCTTATTTTGCTTGTAAGGATAGCAGATCTCCATGCCATTGTCCTTTAACCAGTGGAGAAATATCACAGCTATTCCATGTTTTATGAGCCTGACTTGGAGAAGGAACTGTATATTTTACATCTTCAGGAGTTATGTACTATGCATTTGCTAACTGATTTCACTGATAAAGCTCTTCAGTGCCTTAGGTATTTATGAATGCTGCTGTCATGTGTCCTCTAGCTCAGTATACAAAGACCCCTTTATACAGTTGTAGTATTGGTTTCTCCTGTATAGTGACTCAATTAGTAGAAGACACCATCATTTAGTGCAGTGTAAGCATCCTGCTGGATAAGGCTTGTTTGTGAAGGCGAATGAATCCTGAATTTTTTCAGTGGAGTAGCAGTGACACCTCTGATAGACGAAGACACTTTAATCTCATGTAAGAGATATGGCAATGGAAGTTTCAGTTTCTCTCTCCCTACTCTAAGGTTTCGTGCATAAGAATGGAAAAGCCTCTTCAGTCACTCAAAATATTGAATCTTTTTTTGGCATTTTTAAAAGGAATGCCTTTTAGGTACGACTGATTGTAACCCTAATCTTTCACTAGTATAAATCATTATAGACTTTTTTTGGCTTCAACAATTATACTGGTTTGCACTAGTTAAGTATGCAGACAAGGCCTTTAGGGGAGAGACATTAGGAAACAGCAAATTTCTATGGGTTTTATTCATTTGGATCATGAACTGGCAGTTTTTCTAAGTCACCCTGAAAAATACATCTCTGAGATCTCGACACTAGAAAAATTTGTCATGTTGGATTCTGGTACAGGAATTTCTTCAGAGAGGGCCCAATCCCTCCTATTTTTCATCCTCTTATGAATTTGTGGTTACATACCTAATAACTTTGTGTTTTGAGAATAGAATTTTCTTAGCTGTTTCTCAGAAAATTCAACCTTGAATTTTTTCCCCACTCATATTTTAAGCTTCAAGCATGTTCCCTTTGAAATCAGTGATAAAATTCTCCTTGGCATCAAGGAAGAGCAGGGCTGAGTCAGCTGACAGCTCTGTTTTGAGCTGCTCCTGCAGGAACGCAGAGGATGAACACACACAGAGTTGTATCCCTAGAATGGAGAGTCCCTAAATTGGATAGGTCTGCCCCTGCATCTGGCCATCACTTGGCAGACATAACAGTGCTAAGTTTAGCTTTGTATTGATTGTAATTTGCCATGGCATGCTGGGCAGGGATGGAGATCTGGAAACGGAAGATTATAATGTATCATTGCATTTACAGTATTGATATTATTGCAAATCGTTCCCTAATTTCTACAGAAATATTTTGGGCACAGCCATATGAATATACTAAATATAACAGTCTTGTTTCATCATTTGGAGACTCAGAATGCTGTTAGATTTCATAATGTACAATAGAGTTAATCCATTTCATAAATTGGGAATTGTTTAAGATCTGTCTGAAGATTTTTTTAACTACATTTTGCATTAACCAGTGTCTAAAATTTGTAATAACAGATTTGGAAACTGACTGTTGATAAGAAAAGAAGATTTACAAAACATTGAATAAAAATCTGAAAATGACAAAGTAATTAACTTTCACTAAATAAAGAAAAAATTTCCAAAGGCTAGTGGAAAACAGCCATGTGTTTTGAGGCTTTCCAGCAGCTCTCCAGCTGTACATCTTCCCGGAGCATTTAATCATAAGACCAGGACTGTAGGGGTGTAGGTGCACAGGTACATCAATAGGGTGTGAATGAGGAACTGGGGATACCTGCTAAGGTGAATGAACCAGCTGGAGACTCCCAGGCTGAAAAGACCTACAAAGAAAGACTTTGCAGGGGAAGGAACAGCCAGCTCAGCCTTTCCCTTTTATTTTGCTTATTTTTTTATTTTTTTTTTATACCACCACCAGGTAGCAAAGCTGAGGTTAGCCCCTTCAACTTTATTGCAGAACAATTAATCCTGGTGTGGATATGAACCCTATTGCACACATATGAAAATGTATGGGGGTCACAGCTGGAAACCATATTGAGTATAGAGGGATATGTGAACTATTTAGACATTGCTGTTTTGCTTGGACATACCACATTAAAACATCAGAATAAATGTGCCAAAGATGCAGAACTGATTTACATCTCCTATTGAAACAAACCATAAGAGGCTAAACTAAGCACAACCAGACCCATTTTGAAAATTTTTTAAACTGTTTTATAGGCTCTGCCAGACAGGTAGCCATAGACACAGATGAGAGTGACTGTCCTTCACAGTTCCAGTTGACTACAAGTCAAGGAAGCCCAAGGCACTCACTGTTTTACAGACATTGTACCCTGGAGCACTGTCCATTTACCTGAAATGGTGTCAACTGCTTCAACCCTCAGTACACAGCAGTATGACCACATCTGCACTACACTGTTCATAGGACATTTAGTCCTTCTGGTGTTGGGCAGCCCTGCATGAGCATATGTCAGGCTGATGAAACGTGGAACTGCTGAGTGATATTTCTCCACTGGTTAAAGGACAATGGCATGGAGATCTGCTATTCTTACAGGAAAATTAAGAATTCATGTGTAGAAAAGGAACAAATCCATGCTGGCTGTTCCCACTCACTTTGTGGTCCTCCATGTGTTTGGATATAGCTTCCAGGAGATTTTGTTTCTTTTGTTTTCTCTGCTTTTCCAAAACCCAATGTTAGGATGACTATTTTCTTCTTCCTCAGAGTCTCCTCCTTGCCCTTGTGAAACAGACATGCAGTGTTTGCCTTATTCCAGACATCAGGAACTAACTCTGAGTGCCATAACCTCCTGAAGATGGTAGAGTGACCTTGCAATGACATTGGCCAGTTCCCACAGCACCATTGACACCCGCTGTATCCCGATTTGTTAAAAGTCGTCACTACCTTTCTCTATTTCATGTCATACCTCACTGCTGAGGTCTTTCACAAGGCTTAAGAAGCTGTGTATGTGCACATTTTATTAGTGAAAGCTGAGGCAGAGAAAGCACTGAGTATCTCATCTTTTTTTTTGCTGTCACTAGGGCCTCAGCCCCACAGCATGCTCCTGTTTTCCTTTGCTTTACTTTTTCTGATAATGTGCTGTAGAAGCTTTCTTTCTTGTCTTTCAGATCACTTACTAGTTTCAACTTCAGCTGAGCTTTGGCCTTCCTAATTGCTTCCCTGCAGGCTTGGACAATGCCTTGATACTCCACCTGGCTTGCTCACTCCTTCCATGTGACATAGATCCTAGGACTTGGAAAGCTAATAAAACTTAATGCTGTGCACTGCACTTCTTTTCCTCCTAGTACCATGTGCTAGGATCAACTCCAGTCATCTCTGGCCACTCCATACATCAGTTTAATGGCTGTCATCTTGTGATCACTGCCACCCTGTGACCAGCCCCCACAGAACACCCAATTTTAACCTCTTATGCTAGCCTAGGATCTAGGAGATAGAGCAAATAGTTGTTTTCCTTCTGATAAACAGAAAATGCCTAGTTGGAAACAGCTGATTATAGTACAACTGTACTGAATGACTGTTGTGAATCTTTTATGTCACCTAGCTCTTCAGTTGTAACAAGGATAAGCTGATGTTTCCAGAAACAAAATATAAAGGTGTACATCTAGCACATTTACAACTAGGATTATACCAAATGAGACTGGCAAAACATGCAGCATTCACGTTCCAGATGTTAGTCATAGTAATGCATCAGACAGAGTAAGGCTTTCTTTCCTCCTAATGGTGTTCAAGCATAAACAAAGAGTCTAAAGTGTTTACAAGCTACAATAATGGAAACCCACTGTGTTATTTCAGAAGGGATAAATAGACCAAGATTCCCATATATGAAGGTGAGAAAAGAGAAATCTTCACAGACATAAATTAATGGATCTTTGTGGAACATGGTTTTGAAAGAAAATGTTTCTACCCTCCCCCCGTTTTTTACAGGGTTTTTCCACTCAGATAATGTAGATGCTTAAGGTACAATTATAACATCTTCAGAAGATCGTTAGATTATATGAAAGAAGAAATAGTAATATACGTACAGAGAGATACTGAGAAAGAGGGTATGTGGTTTGAGTCAGAAATCTTCTGATCTCAAAAGAAGCAGATGATGCAGATAAAATACAGGCTTCACTGGCAGAGCTAGCAGGGAACTTTTATGTGTACATAAAGCAATTATAAACGGTGTTTGATTTTGCATTAAAGCAGCCAATTAGTTCCTTTTTTGACTAAAAATATATATTTCTACATTTTGTGTATCAGCAGATGACAAATCAAACTGAATCTTGGTGTAAGTCATTGATTACAAAAGTCTTTTAATGTATTTTAGTGCAGGAATTCTGACGAGAGAAATCAAAACCCCACATCAAGACCCCTTTCCTGCTGTCTGACAAGCTACACACAGAGGTTTTCCAGCAAAACTGGCAAAGATGGTGGCTTCATAAAGGTAGTTTTCTTCTGGGATCAGGCTGGATGTCCAAAGGCAGAGGCAAGGCACTGTTGGCTGGGTAGCCCACAGGACTGACGTGCTGGCTGTAGCTGTGGTGAACCCTGCCTGCAGGGCTGTGCCACATGGGGCTGTTTGTTGGTTCAGCAACTGTATTTCTCTTGAAAACAGGAAGGGGTCAAGCCATGCCAACAACAAGTAGGTGCCCACGTCACAGAACAGAGCACAGGGGCTGCAGCATGCGGGAGAGTGCCAGAGTCTCTGTTTGCTTTTCGTGTAATTGCTGTTGTGTTACACAACGTATTTAGCTTTTTCCTCCTGTGTGGGAGCAGCTTTCAGGAAGGTTTCTGCAGCATAATAGCTTCCCATGAGGAATGATTTCAAAGGGCAACTCTGAGATATAGGTGGGAGAAGAGCTGTTGATTTTAACATGCTTTCATAGCATGTTTGAGTAGCCATGTTGTTAACACTCATTTATAAAAGGATATTTGCTTAGAGGTAAACACTACAACCTGTCTAATACAGGTTGTAGTGTTTACCTCATTTCTTGCAGTTCCTAAATAATTACTGTTATGTAAATATTTTAAATAAAAATATTAATATTAACAATAACAATGATAAAACCATGATAGTCGAGATGAGATTAAATTGACTCATAGGGATGCAGACAGAAGTCTTGGAGGTTATTTTTTAAGTCCTGAGGATCAAGGTTGCTATCCTGGCACAGAATGAAAGGGATATACCCTGTCACAGATATGTTTGGCAGCATTTTAAGGATTTGAGAATGCTTCATTCATATTCACAGAAGCACTGAAGTAGGTCAATCACCACTATGTGTGGTGCTTATGGAATACTCCAGTAACACTGATTTTTCAGCCTCTCAGCTATTGTGAATCTGTTCACATTCACTGACTGAGGGAGATGCCCCAAAGCTCACTCCAATTTCCAGTATGGAGCAATGACAACTCCATCACAAGACTTTGAATGGATAGGACTAGCACTGAGATTTTAAGCATCATGATAACATCTTCAATGGTTTTAATAAGACTTTCCTGACTCTTGTGCAATACATTTGGAAACAATATATGTGGTTATTTTCTTGGTAAGTTCCAGAAATCAAAGGACGATAGGACATATTTTTCTGACCAGCCTTGATTATTACCAAGGGAAAATCTAATTTATTCTGAACATAACATATGCCTTCCTTACACTTTCATGGGGCATTCTTCTCGAGGTAGCAGATGAGGGAAGAGGACACAAGCAACACTCTGGTTCATAACAGAGACCTTACCTTTTCCATGCTGAACATAAGCTACTAAATTGAATATATCTCTTACAAGTATCCAATCAAGAATTTTTATGTCTGTTGTTAACGTGAACAACCTCGATAGCTTGTTACTCAGCTGTTTTTAAGAATTTTGGTTAGACACAGCTCTGTAAAAAGAAATTTGGGGTGATAAATTCAGAAGGCTCTCACTGAAGGTTGTGCTGTAAAAAAATATTTTAAAAATAACTTTCTCCTAGAACTCTTAAGTAAAATATACCTTTATTATTGGCAGAGAGTGCTGCAGTTAGATGTTTACTAGCATTTGGCATCTCTCTTTTCTGACTCTTTCCTTTCCTTTCATTTTCTTTTTTTTTTTTTGCCAAGGTTGATGCTTTAATTCTAAAAAAATTATCTGGTAGAAGCAGAAAAGATCAACTTTTTAGATAGACAACAAGGAAAGCCTCTACAAAGAAACACTGTCTTTTGAAAAAACACATTGAGAAACTGAACACTTCAAAAAAGCAGGAAACTCTCCAAACTCATGACAAAGGTTTAAGGTGTGTGCTTTTGTATGGGAACAAAAAGGTCTGTTCTGAGACATCCAGCTCCTCTATTACCTCAAACCTACGGACTTTTCTTCCTATTAAAATGGAAGAAATATGTATAATGTGGAGGCTATCAGATGCTTGAGTTAAGGAGGGTTTTTTCATGCAAATCATGCAAATATTTGTGATACAGAACAAATAACACTGTCATGAAACATCTTTTTACCCCCAGTCTACTATTTACAACCGGGGGAGCCTTATCTGCTGCTGGGAAATGATGGATTCCAGTTGCTGCTATTCCGATGGATGGGCTGCGCTGAGGGGGGTGTAGAGCAGGATGCTGATGTTGGCTGGCATCGCTGCTCAAGTGCCTTACACAGCGCCTAATCACCGGCTTCTGAGAAGGAGGAGGTACGGGGAGAGTTTGTTTTTCCTATAAATTGATCTCTGATCCTTTCATCCCCCAGTATAGCTGTACTTGTTTAGTCTACTGAGGCCTCTTAGGGCTAACACGTAATGAAGTAGACTCACATAAGGGTGTTCATAGCCACAGCAGTGCTGTTAGCTGGGCTCTTTAATGGATTTGGGTAAAACCTTGCTCAGCAAATAGCATGCTGAAAACAAATATTCTCTTTGTTGTCTTAGGATATGCTGTCCCCATTACTGTACTGCATTTGTTCTCAAAACCGACCCACACACGCTCTCATTTTGATCTTTGGACTTTGACCTGACTGGCTGTCAGATAGCAATGCCTCATTGTGAACCTTAGCACAGAAACAGATCACTGGATTTGAAATAGCAGCAGAATGTGTGCTGTCCTGGTGGGAAAGCCATGTGGTAGCTTTCTAATTTATTCATAATTTTACTTAAATCAGAGGTTGTATGAAAAAGTAAATTAAGTAAATACCCAGCTGAATGCAGTCTGTTTGAGCTGCTCCACACTGTGCAGCCAGCTGTGAGGGGGAAAATACAGCCTTAGGACAGCAAGGGCTGTGAGTCCAAAAGCTCAAGGGGTGACCAAAACACCCAGCACATTCTTGGGCAGTTTATAAACATGGCAAAAATCATTAAATCCATTCCACTAGACGTCACTGCAGAAATGAATTAATTGCACACAGTAAACCAAATAGTGTTCCCCTTTCTGGCTCTGGGCTATGCCTTGACTAGGACTGTGAAAGAAGACAGGGCAGGTCTTCATCTCCTGTGATGCCATCTTTGAGCACTAGGACTTTGACACCAGTGAAAGCACCATTTTGGTATTATAACCAAAAAAGTATCAAGTTTTTCACTGAAATCAGTAAAAAATATGGAATTTTATGTTACTCTACCATGCATTTAGGGACAGCTCCGCTTCACCTTTCTTTCCTGTCTGGAGGCAAGGAAAAGACAGGACTTTGGTTTTGTCCCTCTGTTTTCTGGCTGAAGGCATGTGGTCAGTACTGAGCTCTAGAAACTGTTCTCTTCTAAAACCTGTGTGTCATACTGGGTGCCAGGTGGCACAGCCCAAGCCAGGCAGTTCTGTTAGCTCAGGGCTGAGCCCAAAGCCACAGCCTCACCACTTGACAGCCCCTGGAAATTCTGGCCTGGTGTGTTTGCTCCCCTGGTTGGCAAATAGATTTGGGAAGGGGTAGCAGGAGGGCATGTTAATTCAACAGGCGTGCCTTTAGTGTACCTGGCTGCAGATTGAAAAGGCATGATGGTGTAAATAGGAGGTTTGATATTTCATCAAAATGTTAAAGCTTAAAATGTCTGCTGGAGCAACAGAAATGCCTATGTGAGACTGAAGTGAAATCACAGACCACTGTAAAATTCTTATAGCATTAACATCGATGTGATCATTAAAGTAGTTATTCACTGTAGATATGGTAAGTGGTATGCAGGCAGCAGGGTTTTAGTTTGGTGGCATTTTGCTGACTTTACAGTAAAATGGTCTTCCTTTCTCAGAATTTAATGTGCTATGTCAGGACTAAATTATATAATGGATGCCTGGGACTTCCTATCTTGTGGTCTGATTCTATAACAAATTTCACCCTTCCTTTCATCAGAGAGGGTAATTAATGGACTGTACTATGATTTCCATATGATAAAATCTGCAGAGAACTTTTTTAGTTGTGTATATATAGCCTTGTGAATCACTTGGCTTCAAAAGAGACTGCATTGTGCAAAGCTTAAGCAGTACTGATCCTTTTTTCTGCAGAAGAACTCTTTAATGCATTCAGATTTCCATTTCTTTCTGAGGTAAAGATTTCTAATTTTTAGCATTTAGCTAGCTACATAGAGCTGTGCACAGACGTTTGTAGCCAAAAATCATTCAATATTCATGTAGGTTCAATGAACTAAGAACCTCTCCCATAGGCAGGAGTTATAGCCTAAGATTATGAACTCTTTAGTTAATTTACTAGTGAGTGGTCTGCACTTCAACTTCAGAGTGCAGATCAGTGGAGGAAAGGCAGGTGTCTGTAAAGCAATTTTGTTACACTGAAGAAAATCTCATCATGCTGATTTTAGCCAACTGAGTTGACTCACACTAGTCCTGAAGCGCTTTTTTTTTTTTCCCCTGACCTGAAGGACAGCATGGAGAATAGATTTAAGGAAGAGGGAAACACAAAAAAAAAAGGGAATGAGAATGTTCTGCACCTTTTTATCTTCATTCATCTGCAGTAGTAAAAGATTCCTATATGAGTATGTGGTAAAATAATCATTTGTCAAAGAGGTAAACTTACTGTACACCAATGGTCTGCACTTAAAATATCCCTAGTGTACTATGAACTATATAGTGTTCATAAAGTCATACTCAAGAGTCAAATATTCTTCCTTCTTCAATTACTGCAGTTTTCCACTGTCTCTAAGGATGGGTTATTAAACACTCAGTGCCAAGGCACACTACACTGTATTTGGATGATGTATGATTCATTAGGTCACTTTTTCTTTGTATCAAATTTTCTTTCTGATTATATGTATGTATATGCATGCACTCAAAACCCCTCCAAAACCCCCAGAAAACACAACAAAACAAAAAACCCAAACCAAACAAAACCAAAAACAAAACCCAAAACAAAACAAACAAAACCCACAAATGAACAAAAAACCAAACCAAACCAACAAAACAAGGAAAGAAGTCCCTGAAAACCCAGGCAGTCAATAGGCACAATGATTCTGAGAACATTGTGCTGTAGTCCATAAAAGCCTGAGGTCATTTCTGCTTGGACATTGCATAAAGAGTGCCTGCCAGTTTCAATATATAAAATCCAGTGCCAAGTGACTGAAATTAGGGTTTTACTGTTTGATCTTTCAGGCAAGTAAGCAAATTGTCACTTTCGTTTCTCAGTAATTGCTGGGATAACAGATCTGGCCGTTATTTTTTCCAATCTACACTATTAGCCAAGGTATGGAGGAAGAGGTCTGGTCAAAAGTAATTAATGGTTCTGAACAAGTTTTCATTGGGGTATTTCTTTTACACATGTCAAGGGGAGTGTATCTGAAAAAAAGGACAAGGCTGGTTAAATGAAAATGAAAGTTCCAGAGGAAGTTATGTTCTTTTAGAGGTAATATGCTAAAAGGCTGAGATTACAGAACTATTGCTGAAGGAGCAGCATGCTCTCACACATTGCTAAGTGCCCCCAGGCTGACATCATCATTAGTTATTTATAGCATACTAATATCTGAAGGTCCTAGTCAAAAGTTAGGCCTTCGGATATCATCCTCTGTCCAAACTGGAAGAATGTCCTCAGTCCTGAAAAGCTCACAATGTCATTTAATCTCCTTGGGGTTGAAGGCAATCAGAACATCTTGTGGGGGCTTCAAACAAACAAAAGGTTTTTTCAGGAACAGCATCTCAGAGAAACCTTTCTTGATTGGTAGATTAATAATTCCTGAATGGAACATTTTAATTAATTTGGCTGACACAGGCAAATACTAAGAATGCAATGAAATGTTAGTCAAAATGATCATATGCCACCCTTTTTCAAACAAGCATAAATTTATACATGGTAAGCATGACATTTCTTAAAGATGTTCTTAAAATAGTATCTTTCATGATCTAACAGTATACACAGGCACACAGTCAAGCAAAGGAGTAAGAGAGCTACAGGAACATACATATTTGAGTGTTGCAGCTTCTGTCAAGTGACTGACGGTGGAGTGTGTAATTTGAGAATTCTGAGTAGTGGCAAAATTGGAGGTTGTGATAAAACATTTTTGAAGGTTGACTATTTTACACAACATTTCAGTCAATACAGCTGCTCTCCTTGCCTTACAAGAAAACCATCATTTCTTACCAGAGAGCGAAGGAGTTCTATTTCTCTATTTTTTAGAAAGCACTTTTTCAAATCTTACTAATCTGTATTCTGCAAACCCACCACTAATGGCAGGTTTGCTGGAGTGTAAACCACTCTCTACTTTGCCTTGGGCTGTCTGGTTTGTTCAAGTTACCCTGGAACAGAAATAGCTGTACTTTGGCAGTATCGGTCCTGCTTTACTATAGGGAATACATCACTATTATCAGTGAGCATTTCCAAATGCAAATGACCCTCCAAATTAGGGATGTCCTGCCTCTTAGAACCACTACTAAATGACCACCTGCATGTGTTCATATTCAAAGCTGGTCTACTCACCCCATATGCATCTCCTCCAGTGTTTTATTCGACAATCTGTTTTAGCTTCGCAAGGGAGCTAGCAAATTATGTATTGCTCATTTTGTCAAAGTCATCATTGATGACAATTCCGGCATCAAGAGGCTCATTTTGTTCTGCAGATGTTTTTTTTCAAATAGAAGATAAATCATGGTTTTCAATATTTCTTTTTCTTTTTCTTTTTCTTTTTCTTTTTCTTTTTCTTTTTCTTTTTCTTTTCCTGTCTTATAGTGAAGATACATGCTGTGCTGCTAGGAATAGGAATGGAAACATAAAAAATAAATTAATAGAAAAAATATTGAGTCACAAGAGGAAATCCACTGCAAGCCTACAGAGCCCATTAGTATGTTATATTTAGCTCCAGCATAATGGACAGGAAAAAAATAGAAAGTTGTTTATATAAAAGGAATGGTCTCATTCATATTGGATAACACCCCAAATTCCAAAACATGATTTATAGTCTCTGGCCAGCCCACAGCTATTTTGTGACACAGGATTTCCCAAGCTTATAGGGTGGCATCTTCATATGAAAAGAACAAGTGACCTCAGAAGCAAGGTGCTGTGTGAGGCTCATTTTACATTCTGTAGAAATGCAGCTTGTCCAAGGGCTATACTTTACATTGTGAAAGAAACACACTTTGCTGCCAGTCCCTTGAAGTTGGCAGTCAGCATTCTTAATTTCAGGGCACTGCATTCACAATAAATTCCATTTTTCAAATTTTTCAAAATCCCTCATTTTTCATTGATGAGTGAGGTCATTATATTTTCCAAGAAAACAAACTTCTCCATGCACTCATCATTTTTAGCAGGAACCGTGAAATTCCCCGAACCCTATTGGAAGGCACATTGTGCTCCACAGAATGTCTTAACTTCTCTGGTGGCCAGTTCCCTCAAATATGTTGCAGATACTTTTTTCATCCTTTGAAAAGAAATCATGGTATTCCTCCTCTATAATTGGAAGTGACATATCACGTGAGTCTCAAGGGGTGAGCGTATCAAGAAATCCAGACTTAAAAAGGCTGGTTAAGTCTCACAAAGAAGGGCGGATATGCAGCTCATGTGCTGCAGCTGCCTTGAGGGAGTTGACTGGAGAGGCTCTGTGTACAGCCATGGGGTAAGAAAAACAAAAGCACACTCAAAGCTGAATCTGGCAAAGGGTACAAAGAGTAACAAGAAGGGGTTCTACAGATCTCCCAGCTGCAAAAGGAACATTGCGGGATACGTAGGCTCATGGCTGAGTAGGGCAGGGTACCTGGGGACAGGGCACCAGGCATTCAGTGTCTCCTTCCTTCTGTCATCACTGGAAGACTGACCTTCAGCAATCCCAGGACCATGACACCATGGAGAGCATCTGGAGCAAGGAAGGCTTACCCTTACTGCAGGGGGCTCAGTTTAGGGAACATCCAAACAACTGTACACATACACATCCATGGGCCCTGCCTGATGGGTCCACAGAAATATAAGAAAAAATCTTTTTACTACAAGAATAGTCAAAAATGACATGAAGTTGCACAGAGGGGCTTTGGAGTCTACATTCCTGGAGATATTACAAACTCAACTGGGCACTGCCATGCTAAGCCTCCTCTATTTGACCTTAGTTTGAGCTGGGAGCTGGACTAAATGATCTCTAGAGGTGCCTTTCCAACTCAACCATTCTGTAATTCTCTGTGATTCCGTATGAGGGTGTGAGACAGAAATAGCTGTGATTTAAAAAATACTTAATTTCCTTCATTAATACAGGTATTGTATTAATTCCTATTATTATTAGTAGTATTAGTATTAGCATTAGTATTACATATTTAGGAATATAACACTTCAAATACCAGTGACACCACTACAGAAAAATATGTTTATCTAAAAGGACAGTTTATCAATAAAACTCATATATCGGTCAACTGTAATTTTTTAAAACCATGTTCAATATTGAGTACTTCTGGAAAATGTAGCAATGTAATTTAAAAACTTCATTTCCACTTTTCTTTTTTTAATAATCTCTCTTAAAGAAATGTGAAAAAGCAATATCATCTGGTAATTTAAGTGCACACAGGATATTTTGAAAATCAAAGCATTCTGGTAAAAATTGTCATCATCTAAATTTGTGACAGTCACACCAAATATCAGACCCATGCAAATGTATTGGATAGGAAGAGGAATTACTTCCAATTGCTCTTAAATGGGGAAAATTTTAATCTGTTTTTCAAAGCTAGAAAACCCAATATGGAAAATGCCCACTGCACAGCATTCTACACAATTCTGTTAACAGCTTTTTGACATATCTGATGCTTTCTGTTGAAGCTTCAATGTTATATTTTAGATGAATACTACAAGAAAATGATCAATACGTACTTAGTAAATTTTCTATCCGGAACAGCCTGACAGGACAGAGAACATGAGAATCTTGACCTCATAGCAATTTAGAAATGACAGCCAGCATCAACTAAGTTACCTCTATGCCAGTTTAAGAGCAGAGGCTAAAAAGAACCTCTGATGAAATTTTAGACAACTTGTAAGAAATTCACAAAAACAGATGCTCATGTATGTCCTTTTGAAAGGACGGTCCATTTTCCTTTGAAGCACACTGTAACTAATTTGTAGAAGACACCAGATAATGTCACACATAAAGGCTGCCATGTCATGTTTCAGACTGTCCAGAGCTGAAATGCTATGAAGCTAATATGGAACAAGAAAAAGCTGTTTCAAATAGTGGTCAGACACCACAAATAACAATTGGTAAAACTGTGTGAATGGCAGCCCAAGTTTTAAAGAAAAAATTAATGTAAATCTGCAGAGTTCCTGAAGGACTGGGAAGAAATGCAGACAGGCCCTTTGACCAAAGCATTATAGAACACTTTTTAGCCTCTTGGAAATCAGGAAATTAGCTGGATATCACTGCAGTGACCACCTCAAATAATTGGCATTTCTCCCATTTTACCATCCCAACTGATCGACTTTAAGATAATGGAATTTACATGACTTCTCATGAATTGGCAGAATATGCCAAAGAATGTGAATTTTTCCATACTGCAACATCATTCCAATGGTGCTAGACAAATGCCAAAGTCTGAGTGAGTCACTGTTGACACTGCTAAGATTTTAGTAAAGAAAGTTAAGAAACAAATCATTCTTTAATGGAAAAATAGTTCCATGGAATCTTAATCTCAATAACACCCAAATATTTTAACAGGACCAACAGGTGAAGTACTAAATCATGCAATGGTTAAAACAAAAAATGGGAAAAAAAAACGAGACACCTTTGCCTAAGCCAACCTTATGACTGCAAAAAAGGCAAATTTACTCAAACACTTTCCCATTAAAAAATCTGCACATGAAAACAAGTTACCTGTGCTGAACTGATGTGCCTCTTTCAGATAATACAGAATGAATAGACTAATATTTCACAAAACCTTTGAATACATTTACTCACTGTGAGTGCAAAATAACAAATATGGACATACAGGATGATGAACTACCTGTTCCATTGAGATTTGATGAAGAAGACTGGAAAAGAACAACATTTGACAAGCAGCTGAGTTATGCAGGAACAGTTAATTAGAACAACTTATCTCCAAAAGAACCCAAGTGCAAAGCAGACTTCTCAGGCTGGAGTGTCAGTAGAGTCCTGTTTTCTCCACAGAAGCCACAAAATACACTCACTTCATCTAAATATTCAAGGAGAAATAGCATTTTATTTCCCAATCATTTGCTTAGCAAGACCTGATAAAATCAAAATACGTTGATATAAAACTTGGGCTATTATTCTAGCTTTTATATATGAATTTTTAAAATATTGCTTTTTATGTGAGTCACTGTAAAGTTTAGGCAGAAAGAGATACAAAAATTCAAATAAAGGTTTAATAAGCTTTCACCAGATTGATATAAAGAGATGGAAACCCAAAAGTATAAAAATAACAAGCTACGGACTTGTCAGCAAATATAACCTTGTAGATCTCAGATATGAAAATTTTTAAAAAACTCATTTCAGCTAAGTTTTATTTTAACAATTCTATTTCTTTCTATTTGTAGCCAGTTAAGTTTTATTAATCTCCTACAGCCTTTTGTCACTTTTTTTTTTTTTTTGGGTGGCCCTGTTTAATTCCCTTCCCTTACAATTTATTTTACATACTGATTTTCAGGCACAGTTTACTGTTTCCTGCAAAGAGCAGAGCTCATGAAACTAGCAGCTGAAGTTATTGTTAGCACACAAATAGACTAAGATCATAAAGTCCCTGATGATCCAGGGACTATATAACGCTGACTAGCTCCAGCAGCGTGAACAGAAATTTCATAAGCCCGTGCTTAGATTTCAGCAAGTCTGTTCCATCCACTTCTTTCCCCTGAGAACTGTTTAGCCTGCCCTTATCACAGCTGTAAGCACCCTGCACTCTTCTCAAGCTGGAAGGAATGTTTGGGTGGTTAGACCACCAGCTTCCCAGCTGGGGTGATGGTGGGCTGAGCACCTCCAGACTCTTGAACCAGTGTCCCAAACTCTGTCCTGCGGCACACGGCTCTTGGGCATGGCAGGGCTGAGCGGTGGACAAGGCAGCGCCGCTGAAGGGCTTTTCTGGGTGTCTAATCTGCAGTGCCACAGTGCTACTGAGCAAGAGGGGTTACAGAGGAACTGTTTCAGATGCTTCACATTCCTCTTCAACTTCACCCTGGCATAACCTAAAAGCAGAGACAAGCCCTTATACATGAGACACAAAAAGTAACAGAGGGACTGCTGCTATGAAGTGCTGAGTATTTCCAAGAGTTAAACATGCTCAACCCCATTTATATGGAGAGCAAAGTCACCTTCTTACTTGTCCAAATAGCTTCTAATCAGAATAACCTGTAAAAGTGATTTGGCTCTATCTTGGTGCTAATCTGCTTAGCTAAGATCAGGGCTCAATGTATGCTTTTTTCCAGCTGGACTCATGCTGTGCTGCAGTGTTCCTGCCTTCTCTTGCATACCCGTAGAGTGAGCTTAGAAATTCTGCAGCAGCTTCCTTTATATTTAAGAAAGGTATTTCTTGAATTAAATATGAGCATGAATAATAATAATTTCAGGACAGAGACCCCTGTTTTATTTATTTTAATATAAAATGTTATTTATTGTGGTTTTCTACATTTTGGTGAAGACCACCTTTTTGGTCTTGGTCTTCAGTATGCTATAGATTCCTATTCTGGTACCAAACTACTGTGTTATAGATGCTGCAGATAAGAGGATCTGGTGGGTCTGGAGCTCTCAGTCATTTGGGGGAAGCTACTTTTGTGGCTCAATTTTATTAGTGAGTCTTTCATGCAAAGTGATCAGCAGTGAAATAGTTAATGAGCCTGAAACATAAGCCATCTGTAAGGCTTCAGAGTTAACATCGATTGGGATGAACAGAAAAGTTCACACCTCTCAGAATTAATCTCTCAGCCTGAAAGTTTTGTTCACTGTTCTGGAAGGTCACTTAATTACCATGAGAAGTACAGACATAATCATATAACGAAGGTTAAACTCCAGTATGTTATTCTGAGGCAAGAAATGGAAAATCAAAGCAGATTCAGCTGCTCTGCAGACATGAAATAGGTGGTCTGTGTTTGCAGCTGTTTTGACTGAGTCTCCTTCATCAAAATGGGCAGAGTAAATATCATCACCAAATATTCTTCGAGGTGCAAGGATGATTTTTTTGGTTTTTCTGTATTAAATATGTTCCATTTACAGCCCAGTTTTATATGAGATGAATTACTTGGAATTATTATCCATTGTAAATACTATTAGGAAGGCAGCCTTTTCTAGAGTATGGCATCATGTTACAAGATTAGTGAAGTTACATTGACATTAAGCATGGTTTAACAGCCTGAATAGACAAAAAGTCTTTGGCATAAACAAAGTCTGTTTGATTTTGTGTCAGTTAGTCACAGTCACTGGGAATAGGAGTATAAAAGCACTGAAAAAGATATCCTGTGTCACTGCATCTGCTCTCTGTTAGGCAAGACAGAATGACTCCTTTTGCAGATGTTCTGTAGTGGACAGAAGACTCAGGACATAACAGAGAAGTCCTCCAGCTGTACCTGCAATTAGGATTTTTCATGCTCTAATGGTTGCACTTGTCCTTTCTACACCATTTGCAGCTGAGTACTGTCACTAATATGCTAACTTGTCCAGGCAGCCCACAAGTCTGTCATGTTGACAAACCTGGAAAGAGTGCTGAAAGGAAGACAACAATATTTACCAATACTAATGTGAGTCCTGGAACTCGAGAAACATGTTTTCCCACCAGGTTTTATCTTGCCTTAATTATATATATTTTTAAAAATGCTTATAATTTATAAACTGTACTTCTTGTTTGCAGATTTGTTAGTCTAGAGCATGCAAAAGATATTCATGCTCACATGGGAATTCTTCTTTTCCATGTGGGGAATGCTGGAACACTTTTTTTTCCCTTTGTGGTTTCACAATTTCATTAAATGTATAGATTTATTATTTCATTAATTATCACCTAATTATATTAATTAATTATTTTAAAATGCAGATTTAATTATTTTCAAGAATGAAGGTTAAAGGTACCCTTCAGTCAAATTTGACTGAAATTAACTAATGAGGTCACAAGTTATTAGCAGAGAGATACAAACTGATAGACACAAATATCCACATTCTCTGACCTCCTTGGGAGTCTGAGCAAAAGAAGTCTCTTTTCATCTGAGTTGTAAGAGATTACTATCCTCTCCACTCCAGTACTTGTGTTTTGAGCTGCTAGATCTTTTTGACCAAATAGCTCTGTATTACTCATCTCTCAAGTAAGTTAATTATATTTGGACTAGCATTACAGAAAAATCTACTTGTCAGCATCTGCCTGTGGTAAATGTCATGGCCCTGGGAGGAAATACTTTAAGCAGCTGGTGTAAGGAATTTTAGAAGCATCTCAGGGAAGCCCAGCCTGAAGTTCTGGTTGTGTTTGTAGCATCTCTGTGGACATGACTTGTCAGGATGAGGTAGGAACCTTGGAAGCCTCCATGATTTGACTCAGCAGGCAGTGTATGAGACATGCTGGCAACACTCAGGCCACAGAGTCTCACAGCAACAAACTGCATGTGTGCAGGCAAACATGGGGTAAAAATAAAACCGAAGAGGCAGCATGACAGCAGCACCAGAAATGTCCTCCCATGAAATTGCTGCTTCTATAATATCCTTACACAAGAATGAAAATACTGGAAATGGGAACTGAGTCTCTACCCAGATGTCAGAATGGAAAAATACATTAAACATGAATCAGTGGTAAGTTTTGGTAGGTAATACAATATGGAGTGATAGAGTAAGTTCTTTACCCAAGTCTGAGAAATCTCAAGGAAGACAAACATTTAAACAGCAGAGCTCAGAACTCTCATTCTGTGGCTGAGTTACTCTTGTCTCTGGAAGAAAACAGGTTCTCCTGTGACAGGCTGAGACCCTGGAAGACAGTGGTGGAATAAGTTCTGAATCCTAGAGGGCTTTCTGCAAAAAAAATGGACTGCTGAAATGCCCAGTGTCAAAACAGTGACAGCTGGTTGCACAGAACAAGCATATAGGTTAGAATAACTTTAAAAGAAAAAAAGAGAATGGATTTAGAGTGCAATGGTCTAGAAGCAGCATAAATTTTCTGTAAAGCAGATACGAATACACAAATAAAAATGCTCAGCCTTGTATAAAAGAAGTCACTCAAGAGAAGTGAAGAAAAAAAAAAGCATGTCCTAATCTCACTGTTACCAGAGAAAATGAAAATGGCAGTACATGCAGTGACTGAGAAGTGATTTCCAATACAGAGAAGACCATCTGCAAAGTGACTTTGACAAATTCAAAGTTATATGCTAATTCAAATATACAAACACACGGCAGAAGAAGGCTGCCAACTGAAAGCTGCCATATTGGTTGGGTTACTAAATAATCAGCAGCCTATTGCTGTTCAATAGTCCAGCTGAATCGTGGAGCCAACTGTAGCACAGCTCCAGCATTGCATCTGAGTGCTAATATCAGACTTCAGAAATGTGACAGAGGACTGATTATATTTAGTAAAAGCTTCCTAAGGCACTGGACGTATGCAGGCTGTCAATAAGAAAAATCCTGATGCAGGCCATGCTATTATTTGGAGCATATAGCTGTCGACACAAAAGGATATCAGTGGCTGCTTGAGCAACAATGCAGAGCAGCTCACAGAGTCATAATATAGAATCACAGAATAGTTTGGGTTGAAGAGACCTTTAAAGATCATCTAGTTCAACCCGCAATGCAGTGTGATGAGCAGAGGCATTTCAACTATTTCAGGTTTCCCAGAGCCCCATCCAACCTGATCTGGAATGTGTCCAGGGGTGGCACATCTATCACCCCTCTGGGCAATAATAGATAGTACTCTCATAATAGGACAGACTTATACTTACAACATATAGAGAAAAACAGAGCATTTCATCTCGTGGGCTGTGAAAAATTGAAACCTAAGGACGTATTTCAGGACACTCTGAGGGTGAAATCAAGGTAGAACAACTGAAATGCAAAGTACCATTAGCTGTGATGAGGCTGGTGAAGAAAAAGCTGACAAGGCTGCAAACAAGAGGTGTTATTATGCTCATTGAAACTAAGACAGAGTAAATCAGCAGAGCAGCTGAAAAGTAGTCAGAGTCTTCAGGTAAACCTAGGATCTGCTCTGAGCCAAAACCACTGAGCAGAGCACTTGAAAGAATTCAGTATCTATTGCCACTTACTGCTCAGGCTGGCAGACATGAAGGAAAAATTGCAAAACTTTCAGTAATTTTTTGCATTCTGCACATGCCCTTGAGATACTTCTGAAACCTTAAGACACCTCAGTGATGCAGCATGGGACTTGCAGGAGACTCTGAAGTGAGTTGAAAGAATAAATAAATCTATAAGCAAGCACTGGTTTTAAGGTGCTAAAGTATTTATGCAACAGCTGGAGGTACATGATACCTCAGGAGAAGCCAAAGGGGCCTTTTGCAAAACCCACTGTAACAGAGCCCTGACAGACACAGAGAATTGATACATCAGATTTAAAAGTAAGTGCTGGCTTTACTTCCTGCATTGAAACAGGTTTTTTGAGCACAAGGGAGTCTTCTGCCTAAATGCAGCAGAACACCATAGAAAGGCAATGCTGAAAGCAGCCAAATGACAGAAGCCCACTCCTAAGATTCCAAAGGCAAAAATGAAGATGTGACTCCAGGAAACAAGTTGATCCAAGCACACATTTAAACCAGTTTATCAGATTTACCAGACAATCTAGTGCCAAGTTTTTTGTCTCCCTAATCATCATCATCATTTTCCTAAATGCAGTCCTGGGAAGCTCTATGTTGTACAGAGTATTGGATAAAACAGTCTTGCTCATTTTCTAATCTATTTCTTATAATGTCATGAACAATCTTAACAGCTACTTACTCCTATTGGTAAGAATTTTCTTCTTATGTTTCTTCAGTCACTATAAACAAGACAGTATTTAAAATAGCTGGAAAAAATTATATTGTGCAAGATCTAAAATAAATTTGTTGATTTATAACTACTATAATTTTATAAATATTTCTAGGTATTTCCTGATCTGAAAGGATCTTAAAAAGACTAGAGCTCTAGCCAGAGATCCAGGAGAGCTGCCTTTAATTCACCATTCCAGCACAGACTTTCCTTACACTGTGAGTCATATCCAAGTCTTAAAGCATGTCTCTGTGTGTGTGTGTGTAATTGCACTTATCCCAGTGCTGTCTGATGCACACTAATTACAAGAGTGCTCTGAAATGTGATAAGGTTGGACATATATACACCAAGCTTACACGTGCCCGCAGATATTTACTTTTTTGTGTGAATATGTCTAGACGTTAATGCTTAAATAACATCCAATTAATTACATAATATTATTTACAGGAACAAAGTTTAATCATATTCTCATTAGCAGCTTCTTATAATCATTATTCATTATTTATATACAAAACACATGAATTAGCATTTTATGTGGCTTAGGGATATGATCATATACGTATCTACTACCTACCTGCCCTTTAAAATTACAAACCACTTAGAATTTTATTAATTTATCAGTGCTTTTCTGTAAATTTTTGTATAATGTCTAATAATAACTCATACACCCATATTAAATATATTTCGGATCAATTTGGTACTATTTCATTGCCAGAAACCAAAGTTACAACCTTCTTGCAAGGCTTTCAAAAGATATCCCAATTAATGATCCTTCTGTTTCATTCAACAGAAACATATACTTCTCACATATCATCCATTAGAAGCAATAATAACATTGATTTGTCTATTTGTTTACAACTTTGATTTAGAAAATTAAATAAATTGTTAATATTGCTGCACAGGGATATTGCTGCTTCTTATTATACTTCTTGCTTCATTCCTGCTGGTGAACTTATATGTGAGACCACAATGCAAGAGATTTAAACTATGATCTGAAGAAAGATGTTTAATTATTTGGGAAGGGTTGGACAAAACAGAAGGAAAATAAAAATCTTTGATTCTCCTTTCAAATATAAAAGCACATTGGAAACATAGAATCATCTAACCATTAGGTTGTCCTTTGAGATTATGGAGTCAAGCTCTCCCTGGCGCTGAGGTCAGGCTGAGAGGCCTGTGGTCCTGTGGCTCCTCCTTCCAGCCCTTCTTGTAGGTGGGTGTTGCATTTGCTAACTTCCAGTCAACTAGGACCTCCCCAGTTAACCAGGACTGCTGGTAAATGATGGAAAGTGTCTCAGTGAGCACTTCTGCAGTCTCCTTCAGTACCACTGTGTGCTTCCTACACATCCCTGTAGATTTGTGTGTGTCTAAGTGGTATAGCAGGTCACTTACCATTTTCCGTTGCGTTATGGAGGCTTCATTCTTCTCCCCATCCCTGCCTTCCAGCACAGAACATTGGGAACCTGGAGAACAACTGGTCTTTCTATTAGAGGCCAAGAAGGCATTCAGTACCTCAGTCGTTTCCTCACCCTTTATCACCATGTTTCCCCACACATTCATTAAAGGCCGGAGATTTTCTTAACTCTTCTTTTGTTGTTAATGCATTTATAGAAGGAATTTATATTTTCTTTTATGACAGCAACCAGAGGAAGTTCTAGTTGGACTCTGGTCCTTCTTTTTATCTCTGCACAACCTCATGACATCCTTTTCATCCTCCTGAGTTGCTTGCCTTTCTTTTAAAGGTCATAAACTCTACTTTTTATCCCAGGTTACGGTCAAATCTCTCTGTTCAGCTAGAAAAATCTTTTTCCCATCTGGCTCATCTTAGAGCACATTGGGATAGCCTGCTCCTGTGCCCTCAAGGTTTCCTTCTTGAAGATTGTCCAGCCTTCCTGGACTCTTTTGCCCCTCAGGATTGCCTCCCAAAGGGACTGTCTCAACCAGCCTTCTAAACAGGCCAAAGTATTCTGCTGAACCCCTTCCTTCTCAGAGAATCAAAAACTTGTATCATTTCATGACTGATGGGCTCCAGATGGCCTAGAGCCATCACATTACCCACCTTTGTTCACAAACAGCAGTTCCAGCAGGACATCTCCCTTTGCTGGGTCTCTCACCAGCTCTGTCAGAAAGTTCTCTTCCCCACAAGAACCTCCTAGAATGTCTCCTCTGCTGTACTGAATTTCCAGGAGACATTTGGTAAGGTAAAGTCCCCTTTGAGAACAAGGGCTAGCGCTGAAGATACAAATCTTCAGGTGCTTTTACTGAAGCAACTAAGCCATGCCAAGGGAAAAGTGTCAGGATCAAGCAGGACATTTATTCTGGATTCATTTTACGCATTTAATGCACCAACTACAAATGATGCAGGCCTCATTCATTACTTACAACTTTGCCTCTCCTGTCAGAGAGAACAAAGCAGACAAGAGTGTTGCTGCCAGACAGACTTTCTTTTCCAGACATGGAACAAAGGACAAAAAAAGAAAAGAGAAAAAGAAAGACCATCATTTTAGTTTGGTGCTCTCACAGAATCCCAGAAGAGCCACGTGTCAGGCTTTCTGTCTGAGAAGGTGGGGTTGTTTTCCAGATGTACTCACTGCTTTCCCATTCTCCTCCAAGGTGACAGTGGGGGAAGGCAGACAAAATGCCACTTTCCTACCCATTTTTGACAGGAAAATCTCAGGACCCATACAACTCTGATACATTTTCTCTTAATTTTCTCTTTGATAGTGGATTAGACTGGAATTGAAAACTTTTAACTTGGAAAATCACAGAAAGGAATTTGCTGGGACCTAAGGAGCTAGGCTGGCTAAAATTTCAGCTTTTCCTCAGTTAAAAGCAAATAAGAAGTGCTATTTTTCTTGAGGGAAGGTAGCTTTGCTCTGATAGATAATATGAAATCAGGTCTTCTCCTTTCAGCATGGGGTGGGGAAGCATAATGTTTCCTTCCAGTTTCATGATATTTTGTATTAAACCTATTGCAAATTAAGCTGATTGCCTAGAGACTACAGCTACCACTTACAGCTCGCAAGAGAGACAAGGCAGTGTAATGATCTGTGACTGCCTACCGTACATGTCGACTTCAGCCATCAGTCAACTGCATAATCCTCAGCATCAAGATTCATTAAAGTCAGTGGGAGTCATGTTGTTAGAATGCTGTGTGCAATTTGGGAAGCATAGGGGTTAATACTATAGATTCAGGAAACTAGGTTTAAAAAAAAGGGTGAAAAAAAGGCTGCTAGAGAATAAGAGGATGCACCCAGAGAGTAATGCTTGTGGCTATAGATTACTCTTAGTTTTTTCACCCCATAAACATTTTGAAAAGAAAACAAATGACAATCTGTCATGTCTTAGGAGGTGGCACTCCTTTTTTGTTATACTCATCAAAATTACTGTTTCCATTTATTAAGAAATAGTATTTTTTTCAAAATTATTGCATACTTTTAAGCATGTGTCTCTACACCCTCTTTCTTCTCAAATAACTAACTTTAATATACAAAAAGCTCACTTTATTATATGCCGCCTTGGGATCTGAAAGTGTTAAAAAGAAAGTTAAACCTTAATTATGGGCTCTAAGCTGCTAAAGGAAAAATAGTAGAGTGTAGCAATGACATCTGGACTAGTACTAGTGCACGTAAGGCATATCTGTCACTGACAACTCACTGGGTTACATTTAATTCACAATCATCAGTCATGTATTCTCTTCTAAGCGAAGAAAGAAACCACACCAGCATTAGTAGTAGAAAGCATGCCTTCAGAGGACAGATTTTCCATGTGCCATGATTCAAGTTGATGGCCTTACAGGCATAAATAGA
This sequence comes from Parus major, assembly GCF_001522545.3. Lineage (NCBI taxonomy): Eukaryota > Metazoa > Chordata > Aves > Passeriformes > Paridae > Parus > Parus major. The sequence continues at coordinate 51,605,296 of NC_031771.1, forward strand.
ATGGACAAATAACTGTCAATGAATATAAAGTGACTGAGAGTTTCATATGCTGTGTTAACATTTAAACTACTATACTTAATGACTTTTTGTAGTTCTTCTCTTACCCATACACTCTCTGAGTCTGACTTTCTTTATCTTTGGTTTTGGGGTCCTCAATGCTCTCTGGAAATCAGGGCATAATTTAGCAAAGCAACATCCTTCAGCTAACAGAAAATAAGTATTTTTCCTCTTCAAAATCCGAGAACCTGAAATACAAGACAAGTTACAAGATCTGTTCAGAGGCTGGCTAAGCCTTTGGTCTGCACCCTGCACCGTTGCATATTTGTCTGTGGAATATGAAGTGCTGAAAATCAGTTTGAGTAAGAACAGAAAATACCAACTTCATAAACTTTGGGCACAAAACTACTGTCTTTAAGCATTGTATTATACCCTCTTTTCTATTTGATATGTGTAAGCAACAACCCACAGGTGTTTAGAAACATTTCTCTTAAAACATGAAACTGTTGCTTCCATGGCTCCACTTGAAGACATACGGACACAGCTGATTTTCACTTAACAACTCAGTTGAGGCAAACAAAATAGCAGAAGCTATGGTAAATGCAGACCTCTTTGATCCCAAACTAAATGACAATTTTAGCACTAGCACTTGTCCAGATGCTTTTGTTACAGATCAGAAAACCTGTCTGGCAAGCTCTCACTCATTTGGCTATAAGCATTTCAGTTGCCCTCCCACTAGATGTAGTCTCACCACATAAGTCATGTTTCAAGACAGAGTGAACAGATGAGCTTGTCTTACTCAATCACTAATATTGATTCACACATTCACACAGAAGAAAATGCAACTTTGAATTGTCTTGGCAGAGCATACACCTTACACATGCACAATTAAAGATTAAAGAATTAGCAAGTGCCCTAATCGAAGCCCTGCAGGGTGGGTTCTACAATTTGACCACACTTCATTATCTTTGTCCTCCTCATACTACAAAGTGACCTCTGACTAGGTGCACTTTTTACTGTGGTTTATGGCAATTATGATTCTTGTTCATGGTAGATTGACTAAAATCTCTTTGGACTACCTAGTGTATAATCTTTCTTTATGTATTTCTACTATAGTACCATATGCATTAGCACTGGCCCAGTGGGTATCATTTTATTTCAGCTTTCTCGTATACATTCTAATTATTTTACTACTGTAGTGCCATTGGAGTTGAATGTTGAAAATAGAATCTACTTTTCACCAGGTCCACCACAAAATTGCAACTTGTGACACCTTAGGTTAGCTTTCACTAATAAATATGAAATAGGAGGACAGTTCATAGCATGCTGAATACTAAATTAACAATTTAAAATGGCATAAAATGAGGAAATTAGGCTATCTTCTTATTAAATTACTTAAATAACTAGAAGATACCCCAGTTTTAGAAGATACCCTAGTCATGATGACATCATGTGTTTTATATTTTATGGTATGGGGAGTTCTATGGCAAGCTACTATTACTATGTATTGTTTGCATTAGGGTAGCACATTAAAGTTTGGGCCCAGCTGTGCTAGACACTGAATAACAATTTTATCTCTATTTACAGTCCTCCCACCCTGCCTAGGCACCAGTCTTGATCAATTTCCAAAATCCTTCCAATCACCCTTAAAACTCCACCTCTTCCGGGTGTTCCACTACCCACCTGTCCCAGTAAATACTCCTAAAATCTTATTTTCAGTCTGTTCTTCATCTTGTCTTCCCATAATATCAAAAGAAGTGCCCTTGTCTTGTACCTGCTTGTTCACACATCTCAGCATTCCCCTGTCTTTCCTCCACTAAATTGATCCCAACAGCCAATGCCCTTGGTTTTGGTAGAACGTTCTCCAGTGCTGCTCTCACCAGGCTTGTAGGAAAATTTTGAGTCTGCTAAGATACTCTTTTCCCTTTGTCCCCATTGTAGTTTTGGCTGACCAACACACTGCCATTTATCTTGGTTCCTCAATCGACAGTTCCAGAGTTGGTTCCCTTGCACAACGTGTTATTGTTTGTTGCTGCTGTAAAATGGCAACTCTTTCTCTTCCTACCACATCATTCACAGAAAATGATAGATCTTATTTTAAGGAGGACTTTTTAGAAATATACATCTAGCATTACATTTTAAGGCAACAGTTGCCCTCAGAATGGGCAGCAGAGTTGTCCCTGTTCTTGCTAGCATCTTCCTTCCTCACTTCTGATTCATACACCACACATGAGGATGGCTTTTAATGTAAAAACAGTGTAATAATGTCACCAATTTATAATGACTCCCTTATTTGCAAATTTGGAGAGAGAGCTGTTATTTGAACAAAGAGATAAAGAACTAATTGCTAAAGAACATCACCCACAGCATGTTGTTCCTTTTTAGAGTGGCACAATGCTCTTGTATTCAGTATATTCCCAGATGAATTAGAGGGGTGCATTTTATACTGAGATTTGTGGCAGATCTCTTTTAGTATTCATAGGTGTGCCAGCATAATACAATTCATTTAGGAATATGACACATCTGTGTAATTTGTAGGTGTTGACTGTCTAACCTTCAGACAACTTGATGGAAAAAAATAATTCATCCATAACAGAGACCTTTATTTTTCAATCCATAACATTCTATTTAATGTATTAGAAGTACATGAAAAGAATGAGAAAACAGGAAAAGTGAAAACAGGAAAAGTTAAAAGAGGAAGAGAAAGAAATGCCTCCCACAGAGCATTTTAAAAAATAATGTAGATGGATTATTCTATATTTTTCAAATCCTTTATAGTGAAAGTTCTATCTGCCTTTCCATGGTTCTGTCTTACTTACCTTTGTGATCAAGTAAGAGAAAAGCCATTGCAGGCCTATATAGATATGACATTTATTTTTCAGCAATTCAGGCAACTCAAATATGACAATACTGAAGAATGTGTTATAAATATTTCATTTCATGATTAGGATAATCTTCAAACATGATGTTGTACATTCACATGCCTTAGCTGTGGTGTGATATATACAATTGTATAATGTATGTTACCTCACAATATTTTTTATCAAAATAAACCAGAAATTACAGATATATAGGAAAGGATAATAAAAAAGATAGATAACTTGATCCTGTGATTGTATGTCTCTTCTATTTAAAATGAACTATTTAATTGCAAAATAGGAAGTTTTTATTGCTCTGAATAATAAGATGTCTCACTTGAAAAGGCCTGGTGCATTCAGGGAATTTTGCCACCCATGACCACCAGAGTACCAAGATACTATTACCTGCAGCATAGCTCACAATTATTCAAAGCTAAGTAATTGTGCATTTTGAGAAATGTAATTTATGGTCAGATTACGGTTTTCATCTTTGCATTTAGAGTACCACCCAGACATCCTTTGCAGACTATGGTCTCATTTGGATTAGAAATAGCTGGTCATGAGCCTGGGTTTTCCTAGTTAATCTATATGGTTTTGGGGGGTAGGTTTGGTTAGTTTGCTTTTAGTTTTGTTTTTGTTTTAATTTCTTGAAATGTACACAGTATACAACTTACCTTCTCTTTGCTCTGTAAAAGAAAATCTTTCAAAAGGAGCTTTAGGCTAAAAATAATGTCCTGTGACAGAACTGTGAGCAGTTCCTGGGCTGCAGCTCTTATCAGGATTCTGCTCGTGTCTATCTCCCCAAGAGAACCCACTTCTGCAGATTCTTCACCCAGAGCTTTATTCCATTCTCCAGCCCCACTGCTTCCCACTTCTTTGGCTGATGTGGATCTTTCCTTTGGCCTCAAACTTTCTTCCATTCTGCTGCGTGCTGGCATTTTTCTCTACAGGAGGGCTCAGATGATCCTATTGGGTATAAAAGTGCTTTTAGTGATCAGTAATTTGGAGTCAATAAACCTCTTTAGTAGCAGGGGTTATTACTAAACGAAGCTGTGCCTAGCTCCCTTTCTAGCCTACTTGCCAACCCCAAGCTTCTCTTTGCAGGAGGGGACAGCAGAGCCTAAGCATTTGCCAGTGATGCAGTTAACAACAGCAATTGCTCCAGATAAAAAGAGCTACATCATCATTACCAGGAGGGAGGACTGAGTCTAACAAATCACATTGCACCAACAATCGGATAATTGGATCCCTACTGGAAATGCAGCCTGAGTAATAATTTCAGATGGCACTGATGGTGTTATACAGAAATTAAACCTCTATTATGATATTCCAATGGATCCAGTTCTAACTGCAGGCAAATGGTTTAAGGGTACTGCTGAATTCATGCACATCTGAACTTCTCAGGAAAGGTTAATCCACTTTGAAATTGATGCCAAATTGGCAAAATAATCCTTTCCTTCTGAACTCAAACTATTTGGTTTAGGCATATGGGGAATGTGAGAAAACAACTTTTTTCTAAAATGCACACCAGAAGGAAAAACCTCCTCTACCATCCAGTATATTGTACATCTCTTGGCTGGATGAGTGTGAAACATATTCTGGAGCATGGTAGCGTGCACGGATGTGATGTGCTACTTTCCTTACAGTAATGAATTTTATGCCTGCCTGTTTCTGTTCCTTTGTCTATTTTTAATTCAAATATGTAAAAGCTTTTCTTAATACAGAGTCCCAGGTGTCAGTTGCTGCCTGGAGTCCCTTTTCTTTCCTCTATTGTTCTCTTAATTGTTACTTCAAAACAATTAGCTGGGCATTCATATGCAAATGAATGCAAATGTACAGGGGATTGGGTGTGAGAGAATACCACCACTCGTTAATTTCCACTTCAAGGTCTGCTGGTAGGAACAACAAAATTGCTTAACAATGTATTTTTCCTGGGCCATAAAGGGTGAACTCGAAAAGATTCCAGTGTCCTGCTGGCTCGGCAATTGTTAAGATTCTGCTGTTTCCTGGTAAGATTTTTATTTATTTATTTACTTATTTGGGTCTAGAGACTGTATTAGCCATGTAACCCTAAACTGCCCCTGCCCTTGTTCATTTATGCTCAAGGCTGTGCCTCATAATTTGGATATAATCCTGATTAGGATAAAAAGTAAATTATTAATATTACTGCTATTAATGTGATTCATTAAGGCATAAAATCTCTCACATGAATGAATTCCTCATGTCTCTGACAGTATAAAACTTTTATAATTTATGAAAGAGTATGTTTTATTGCATTGAAACCTTAGAAGAAAGATACACTGACTGATAGGCTGGGACTGGGGATGAATCCTAGAGAGACTTTGCTAGTTGCTAAGATAAATCTCATCTCTTTTGGAGCAGTTGTATTTATCGTATAAATCTGCATTCCCTTTCAGGCTGTATAGTGAAACTCTTTATGAAAAATAGTTGGTTATTCAGCATTCAGATCTGCTTTACAAAGATAAATACCTTAGCTTTTCATATGCAATTAATACACAGAAACCAATTAAAAGACCAAATCCTGTAGTCATTAGGTAGGAAAAATTCAGAACCACAGACTGTCCTGAGCAAGAAAACCCACAGCACAGCAGGAAAACTCCATCACTCATATGTGACTCTCCTACCTGGATCCCTACCAGGGGAAAAGTTGCCTCTAGGAGGTGTAACTTTAGAAAGATATTTCTGAGACTGTGGGAAGAAGTGATTAACTTTTCACTCCACAATTACTTCTTTTTTTACATTACCTCAGTGTTCTTCCACTTTCATCTCTGAAAATCATCTACACAGCAATAAGGGACCACAGTATTTACCCCTCAGGGCAGGCGGTGTCCTTGTTATGCAGTGTTATTCCCCGTGTTTCACCAGGCACATTCCTCGTGGAAAAGAGAGACATCTGCTAGGTGGTGGGAGCTGACTTGAATTCCCTGCTCCATAACTTGTCAAGGGATGGTGTGCTGACTGCTAAGGCATGGACATGAAGTTCTGGTTAGATGTATAAACGCTACTGGAGTCAGAGAAGTCAGATGACTGCATGCTTTTGTTCAGACCTTAATTGTCCTGTGTCCTGGCTTCCTGCTCCTAGATAGGCTAACAGTACTGCCCTCACAGTGCTGTTGTGAGAATAAACACATTTAAGACTGGGAGGGACTTGGGCTCAGCTGTGATAGGGACTATATAAATACTTGGAACAGAGAGGCACTGCTATTTATACTGCAGTATAAACAAACAGTAACAAGGCAGCTATGACTGGTTTGGGGAATCTTATCTGGCCCTGGGAGTAACACAGGACCATATTCAAATTGTGGCTAACAATAATGCACACCAGAGGAGAAAACCTTGTTCACCTGCAGAGGTGGCAATCAGAAAGGGGAAGACTCCTCCTCAGTCACCTCCAGATCCTCTCTACAGAAGAGTGGATACTGTCAGCGGTAATTTGGATGGCTGCCCCCAAGGCTTCACAAGAGGTGCTTCAAGGGAAAGAGGGATGATGAGTCTTCTTACCTTCCTGCCTTTCCTCCATGTGTCCTCTATGACCAGTACTCTATTTAAATCAGCCTTTTTTTTTTCTTTTTTTTTTTTTTTTCACTCCTTGAGCACATTCATTTATGATGATTTAACCTTAGACACAGACATAAAGGTTTTGCCCAAAACTAATATACAAATTTCAGAAGGGGTCTTTAACCATAATACTTCTATTTTCCCCTCCTTAAAACTTGGGGAAATTGAAATATCTGTCTTCATTACAACATAAGCACCTGTGGAAACTTAGAACGTACTGATATATCCCCTTATAGGAAGAATTAATGTCTCATCCCAGCAGACTATGCCCTTGCTGATACCTGCTCATACTTCACCAACCAATATATTTTATCTTCATATGTGGTTGAAATAGAGCAGATTTCTAGAACTTAAACAGGAAAATAAAACACATTCATCTTCCAATAAACACACAGAAAGTTATTATTAGCCACTGAGCTAATAGTAAAACATCCTGAAATAAAAGGATGATTTGAACAGGTGAGGTTTTAAAACATGTTTTACCCTGAAGTTTCCAGCAAAGTTTTTTCTTTAACAAGTTGTCAGAGACCTTTGCCTTTTGCTTTATAAGGCTGACGGTTACAACTTGAAAGTTCAAGGAATATTTTTAGTGGAAACAAGAGATAGATGCTGGCAGGGTGTTTTAACAATGGTCTGTTTGTTTTGGTAACAAGATTCAAAGAATGCATTATTTATAATGCTCTGATATGCACATATGGCTCTGGCTGTATGCAGCAACAGAAGTGATTTCTTATAATCTGTCTGCACAACACTCCCAGGTGCTGCCAGGGCTGGAATTTCAAAGCAAAGCAGGTAGAAGGAGTTCCTCCCTAGACTGCTCATCCCCACCCCATTCCCTCTCTTCCTTCTCTGTCAGCACAGGTGTTTATGCTAGATTTTCAGACAGATCAGGGAATCAGTCCAGGCTGAAACTCACTTGGACTGTAAAATCTTCAAACAACCCAACAAGTTTAAATGCTTAAATTGTTATGCTCATGATACTTGCAGGATGTGTGTGCCACATAAAGTGTGCTCCTTTAGGAGACTTCATTGTTGTCCTTTCTTCACATATTCCTTTAGTCTAAAACTTACAAAAAATTCCCTAGCTCTACTTACTCTAATACTACTATCCTATCCTTGCTCATTACACACACTAACATTATCTTATATCTCTATTTTAGTATATACATGCATGTCAGCAGTAGAATTGTTATGTGGTATGCGGTATTTACTACAAACATTGTATAAAATGTATATATTACAAACATACATATAGAAATTTATAAACACAGACATATGTACTAGGATCAGAATAATGTCTTGTGGTTGTTACATGTAGCGCAAAATATGAATGTGCACAGTATGATGAAGTGTTTCTTAGGCTCTATAGTTCCTTTTGCTCTCTGGTCTCAGGAATGGCTGACGGAATTTGGACAAAAAAAAAATACACTGTTTTGTGTTTTTCCTCTTGTATGCTTTTAGCACTTTGAGGGTTTATCAGATAGGATCATATTCAGATGCTGAAAATTCCAGTAAACACCAAATACCTCGTGTTTTCCACTAACCAGTGAAAGCCTTGGGTACTAAAAAATATCCAGGCAGTAGGAAACAACTTTAGAATTTCTTCAAAGAGTCCAGAAATTTCCTGAGCTGCTTCAGAGATGGCTGATACATCAAAACTTGCTGCAGAAGTCCAAAGCTTTTGTTACTAGCCAGGCAATGCAGCTGTGACTGCCTACTCTGTGTTTCACAGCTGAGAAAGGAAGCCTGAACCAGTCTCTTTCCACTTCTGTACTTGGCTCCTCTGATGGGGTCTAGAACAATATTTCTTTATGTTCTTTGCTCTTATCAGCAAACTATTGCCAGGTGCTCACAGACAGATGTCCCAATTTTGAATTGCCTGGAACATCAATATAAAGCATAAGGGCATTTTGAATAAATCTGGTCTTTTCCAGGCAGGTAGCTGTGATGAAGCTCCTGATGAGTAAAAAGGAGTGGTAAAAATTTAAAAGAGGAAATATTCCCGTCTATCAAAGCCTTGGCTGTAGCATAATATATATCCTGGTTTTATGCAGTATAGATAAATAGAACACAAGTAGTGTTATCCCATTGCCAACATCAAAGCATGCATATTTCAGAAAGGGAAAGTATGATTAGAACATGATTCAAGGCATAAAGCTTTTCATATCTTTGCAAAAAATGCATATATGTGTGTATATATTTATATTTAAATATATATTAATGAGTTCTTTTGCATAGTACACTTTGTAAAGCTCAGATCTCTTTAGTGTGTTCCAATGTCCTTTCTTTTATGTCTTATTCCCCTCATTAAGGACATAATTCTTTTTGTAGCAGACAAAATCCCCTACTAGCCTTTCTCCTTGCTAATCTTTCTACATTTTTCCTTATCTCTTCCTTAGCGCCTATTGTCTGATTGTGCCTCTTACACAGGCCTTCACTCAAGGTTAGTGAAATTAAACATTAGCTGGCTCAATAGGTAGCTAGTAACAGTAGTTTATCTACCAAGATAAGCTTGCAGGTTTTGGATGTCTCAAGTTTCTTCTTTTCCATTTTCATTATTTTAAGACATTGTTATTTGAGGAGTTAGTGACCCATCTCCTTTAATGTTGCTTACTGGCAGTTCCCCTACATAAGACGCTGTGATAATTTCTACACTGTCAAGTTGCAGCTAAGACAGTTTTAATACATCGCTTTCTGGAGCAAGAGGCCATGCTTGTTTCAGAATGTTTCATATTGTTTCACTTCTAGTAGCTTATACAAACTGGAAATCCCGTGTTCATCTTGTGTGCTGCAAGATATTTACTCTCTGAAATGTAGCCTAAGGAATCAAAGCAGCAAGGCAATTTGGGGACAATACTGTAGGCTTCACTCTGTTACCAAGGCAAGGGAGAGAAAAGTAGATTTGCCATGTATCTTTATGAGGATAGAAAGAGCAGAATGTTGCCAGGATATTTGTAGCTGAAGCATTATAATTGGAGGAATGGATGTAAAGCCTGGTCAGAGACCTAATGGATTCATATAAAATAGAGATGTCTGTGTTCTTCCACTAGTCCGTGTGTTTTATGAAAGGGATGATCAGACAGTGGTTGCTTCCCTTCCATGTGACACCCTAAGAGGTCAAACATGGGAGTTTTGTACCATCCCCTTCTGAGCCAGTTATTACAAAGCAAACTTATATCCCAGGTAAATATAGAAATTTTTAATTTTTCAACAAAAAACAGGGTCTCAAAGAGCTGGTGGCTGGACTTGTGCCTCAAGCTTTGTCTGAAACCCTTCTTTTAACAGGATTACCTCAAAAAGAGACTCACCGCGTTGGAAAACCTGATTAGGAGCTGCTGCTGTGATCCCAAGCTTCCAGATCCTGGCAGTCAAAGAAAAGACACAGATGTGACACTCAAGTGCTCAGGATAAACACAGCCCTATTCAAAACAGCAATCTTCTTCTACAATTTAAATAGGGTTTGTTTAAACCCTATTTAAGTAGACTCGGTCCAGATCTAGTGCCTGGGACAAAGTATCCTTGTCTACAACAGTCTTTTCTTTTGTGCACAGTCAATAAGAAGTGCAGACATCATTAGGACATCAGACATCTCTGATGAGATGTGACTGGTTACATTGTGTGAGGCAGACAGTCGTGACTGCCTTTTTCAGAAAGACTTTTCACGGCTCTGAGTGACCACTCCCTGGTGCCAGCAGTTCACTGCCAGCCTTCTGCAGCTCAGCAATCAAATAAACAAATCTGCCTCCTATCCTCCAGCTCCTCCAGCTCATAGCACAACAATAGGGTGGCTGGGGACTACTAGAACATGTTATGTCCTGGGACATTGGCCTCTGCTACCAACTAATGGTGTTTCCCACACAGAAGCTGGTACTCAGCTTTGACACACACTGCAATTTTCGGTGTAAACCTGCACAATTTGCTGCTGCTTAGTCACTGCAGATGAATCTATTGAAATCTTAGCAGTGTTTTTGGATATTTCTTCACTTTGGGGTATTTCCTAGATTCTGGTATTTAGTCCGGGTGCTACTAAAACCTGTTGTGCAGTGGGCCGGAGGCTTTCTCTGCAATAGCCTGTGGATCTTAACAACTGAAGCTATCACTTATTTTTCCCACCAGCATAGTTGGAACAGGTCTCAGGTCATGATAACTACTCATCAAAAAAAGTTCCCATGGTTCAGTTAATGCAAAACCAGAATTCAGCATCTGAGCTATTCCCCCATTTTGGAGACCTTTTGCAATATTACTTAACAGGCTGCTGTAAATCAGCTTTAATTTACTATTTTATTACAGTTCTTTGCTTCTCATCGAGGTCTAATTTTCATAATCCATCTCCTTTTTCTTCAGTTGCTATAGCATACATCATCACATCACAATTTGGGGGCTTTCTCCAATCATTGTTCCTTATTGTACTCTTTTCCTGTTAGAATCCATCTCATGAGCCTTTTCATCCAACAAACTGACACCTCAGCCCTGAATCACTGCCCTAAATTTACAGTGACACTGTCATGAGTTATTGTTTTAAGGTCTGTTTTCTTAAAACCAAACAAATTCTGCACCCTGTAATCCCTCTCAGGAAGTAGCTACCCCTTACGCTGTCCTGTGACACAATATACTCTAGTAAAACCTCAAAGAGTAGGGGGAAGAAGCCTGGGAAAAGATAAGGAGGGACCTTTGTTAAATAGAGTGTTTCTGCATCCATCATATTGCAGGCAAAAAGTATGATAATCCACAATACTATAGCTTTCATATGCTGGGGCACAGTGCCAGTGTTGCAAGTGCTGCAGAAGGTAGGAACAAAGAAGGAAGAAAAGGAGTTGTGCTGTAGGGGGAAAAGGAGGAGTGGAGAAAAAAATAAAATAAATTTTGCATTCATGGAATGATTGTGACATGATCATAATAATTTGGAAATAATTATATTTGTTATCAGTCAACATAATTTCCTGCAGTTCTACACACAACGTCATTTTCCTTTTCCAGCAGTCAGGCTGAACAAACGGTTCTGTTCTTGTTATTATTTTAGTTTGAAGCAGAGTAATGTTGGTTGAACTAATAGTATAAACACAAGGATATCACTTAGAAATGCCTGAAGATTGGCATTTAGCCTATTGTTTCCTAATACGATGCAACCATATTTTTTCATTCTCATTTCTTTCCCTTGTGTTTTGCTGAAAAATGCCATCCATGGTACTGTGGTATTGTAAGGACAAACACTGCAACATGGTTTAAGCCTAAATTATTATCCAGAGCCCATTACTGTAGTATTGGAGTGCCTAAGAGACACTATTTATGACTATTTATGATGAAAGAAAAATAACTCAAAGGCAGTATCATGCTGTTTATTTTAATGCTGTAGGGTAGAATTCTGTGTATGACATTTTTAAAATGACCGATGGATTTTAACTTACAGTTTAGGAGAGAGGATGCAGGCCCCTTGCTGGGGTGTGATTTTCTTCCACCAAACAAATCTGTGACTCCCCAGAGGGCCTGGTATGTCCTTGGAGAGGAAAGTCATGTTACCTTCAGCTTTTCTTAGAAGCCTGGTTGGAGAAAGAGGCCAGCTTCACCCTGGGCCATTCATGTCTCATATGACTTTTGCCATAGGATATGGAGCCTGTTCCCTCCTTCAGCAGGCACTCTTCAGATGAGACTTCTGAGGTGCTACAAGTTCTCTCTGGCGTATTTCTCTCTTGCTGGATGTCATGAACTTACACTGAGAGAGACTCACATAAACAAAGAGGAAACTTCACACTATTTATTCTGTTGCTATAAAGCAGTATACCAAGCTAAAAGAGAGTCCTGCTGGACAGGAACATGCAGCTCATTAATATAACTGAATTAGAATTTGGTCCTTTATGCTTGTTATAGCTGCTTTCCAGTTGGCTTTTATTGTTGCTGAAATATTTTGCATTGTCATATGAAATGATTAATATATAAACATGAGAGAAACAAAGACGATGCTAGAGGATTTCTAGTGGGTTCACTGGAAACTGTGTACAGGAAAATGAGTGCTGGAAAACACACATAAATAAGAACAGGCTTACTTATAACACCTAGAAAAAGAGGGAAACCAGTTCCAGCTCTTTTGTTACTTCCCTCTCTAATATAGGTCAGATAAGGAATTTACACATATGCATCTCAAATTTAGTTTTCCATATGCAGATGAGAGAACTATGCAGTCTTTTTTTGCTGAGACATTATGAAAGATAACAGTATAGGAGGTTACAAGAAGTGTGATGCGAGGATCTTTGCTGGATATAGACTCATACAACATCTTTTATTAGAGATGTGGGAGAAGAAGAGTAGCCTGCTGATTGCATTCACAGGTTTTATTAAATTAGGAGAATTGGAATCTCAAGAGGCTAAAAAGTGGCAAAAAATTATTCAACTTGGCAAAAGTCATATGGGATAAGTTTTACAGAAAAAGTAAAATCCTTAATTTAAGGTAAAATCCATCACAGTTTTAAGGAGATTAGAGACTCATGTTTTTAAGGTATGACCTTTAAATTTATGGTACTTTGGACACCCGTCATCTATGGGAAACCATTCAACTACACTGTTGATTTTTAAGAATGTAGTCTTCTTTAAAAACTCTTCTATGAAGGCTTGGAGTAGTGTGTAAGAAGTTTCTGTTCCAGCCAGCTTCTTTCCCTTTAGTCTCATTTCAAAGTCACATTGATGAGAACAAAGGAAGTTTCTCAAGCAAGAAGTACTGAAAACAAGCTAATGAGAGAGCTTTCTATTAGCCAAATTGGCAGCTTTTTTACAGGGATGTAGCTGTTTCTATGAGACAGGCTCAATAGTATCTACTGCTAGATATTATTTCTTTAGTAATTGTCATTACACAAATACAGATACGTTAAGTGTAAGAAATATCTAAGAATGGCTAAATATGCATAGTTATGGATAAATTTCAAAAGTTTGTTATTTGACTGGAGGAACTGTGGCACTACCTAAAATTTATGCACTAATTATAGGCTTTTAATATTTTATCAGTCAATGGACATTCCACTTAGAGGTTGATTTACAGATAGTCTCAGCACCCCATAGCTCCAATTGAACACAGTAGGATGTGGAGATCTCCACAAATCACAGACCTTCCTCCTCCGATTTGGAAATTGGTGAGAACCAAGTGACCGCTAATGCTGCCAAACTTGGACAGAGGTGGGTGTATGTGTGTAGTGTGGGAACACCACACAACATTTCATGGCTGAAATAAACCCTTTGGGAGGACTGAAAAGGCATTAGGTAGCCATTTGAACAGGAACAACATTTGAAGTTTTGCAGCCTTACTGCCAAAGAGTTACAAGGGTAAAGAAGCTTCATGTTCTAGAGCTGAAGTTGTTGATCTGTGTGTTTCAGTATAGATTGTTGTCTCTCCAGTCAACAGTTGAACTAGGTCATCAGTGTTGTTGTGTTGATATCCTTGTGTTGATATGAAACAGATCCATGGAGAGCATGAAGCAGTGTTCTCCCCCAGTGTGACAAGGCATGTTTCTGTGAATGCTGGGTTGTTCTCATATCTGTGTTGCTCTTGGAGTATTTTTTTACATAGAGGATGGAGAATGGACTCATCATACACAGAGGATGATGAGTTATGATGAATATGAATATTTTTCTAATCTGTTTGCTCAGTACTACTCTAAATAAAACTATTCATAAGTAGTTAAGATTTGCATAGCTTAATAAGCATCAAAAAATGTATCTCTCTATATATTTCTTTACAAAATTTTTAAGGGTTTGAATACCTCCCATGACTGCCCATTGTTTCCATTTTACACCATATTACGGATTGCCCTGCAGCCTGCTGGTCCCCATAGCTGTCACTGACACTCACTGAGACTTTTCTCCTCCACGTGGAGACAGGAACAAATGTACTGACTTATTACCCACTCAGACTGAATCAACAAGGCCCTTCTTTTCTCAGCTTAACAGCCCAATGCATTTGCCTTTCTGTTGCATTTCAAGGATCATGCTGAGGTAGCAGGTGGAGGGCAGCAGTTCTTAACAAGCTGAATGGTTATTCCCTGAGGCACTGAAGGGACCCTCAGGCTTCAGGAGGAGCCCCTCCACTGTCTCAGTGAAAAGGGGCTTTTATCACCTTTTTCAGCACTGGAAAATAACTAGATGCAGATTAAGAAATCCACAGTGAAAGGACCTTAGATGGCTTATTAAAAAACAAACAGGTCAGGTTCTTTTCCATATTGCTAAAACTCTTCTTGATGGATGCTGTGCTCAGTATCATGCTCTGCTCACGTTAGCCTTGTGCAGCAGCAGCAGGATCACAGGGAGGCAGGACCAAGGACACAGGATAGGTTCCATGTGGTGACATGACCATAACACTCAGGAAGATTACAGCAGATATCTTTCTACCAGGCCATTTTTGTTTTGTTTATAACCAGTATAACTAATACACCATGTGTTTACCTCTGAACCGTCTGCCTTTCTTCCAAAGCCAGTTGTGGGTTTCAGATGGAGCAATGAACAGCTAGGAGCCAAGAGAGGTGGAATAACTGCTTGAATGGAGATAGAAGACCCTGCAGATAGATGAGTGGATTTACAGAACTTTAAAGCAGTACTTTAGAATTAAATTCTCCTTTTGGCTCTGAATCCTTTGGAAAAATATGATACAGTACACCTGTAGTTTTGAGATAGATGCAGGAAAATTTAAAATTTGCTAAGTAAGAGGTTACAGACAATTTGCGGGTGTAGCAATAATGGCTAAGAGTCTAGAAACCTGACGGGAAACAACTGTGACTGGATTTAGGAAAAAACTCAAGCATTCTAAGGCAATGAAGTAGGTGTTCTTAAGTAAGAATTGGGAGACTTGTCTTTGATTTATGGACACTGTATCCTAACAATTGTTCCCTTTCATTCTTGATAATTTAAGATTATTTTTAATGTACCTTCCAGTAGCATGCAAAGGATGTAGTCTTGAATGCAATTGTATTATAAAACAAAGCAAGGACCATCTGAACTAAAATTAATGCACAGTATTAAATTGGGTACTTAATCACTCATTTTAGTTTGATTTACTGGAGCAATTGTGTTCTTGTTATATATCACTGAAAAAATTTAACAATACACAACATGTCTCTGAATACCATGATATTTAGATGTGCTTTAAGAGGCAATTAGATCATTCTGATTCTTGAAAACCCAACAGCACTATTTGATTTGCATATTTAAACACCCCCTTCTCTTCTCAAACTAAAATGCACCCATACTCTGCCCTATCAAGTAGCAAGCTGTGCATTAGTTTCCCATGTAAAAGGCTTTTAAAAGTACAAGTGAAATTAATTTCAGCTGGCTACAACTGTTTTTTAAAAAAATGCTAAAATACTTTTTATTGGAAGACTAAAAAAATCTGTCTGTGAAGGGAGTTGATACATTTTGTGTATGCTACTGCTCTATCTTCATTTGGAGATAGATTATCCCATTATTCTCTTTGCTCTCCTACTTGTAAATTAAGTTGTCATTCAACAACTCATAAAGAGCCAAGTTGCACAATCCATAAGAACAAATAATGCAGCTATTCTTTTTTTTTTCCTTAATACTGTCTTTTATATGTTTGGTTTTGTGATTATTTTACCCCTTTAGTCTTTGTATTTTATATTGACTTTATATTGGAAAGATGCTTATAATTTTTTTTTCCTAATAGCTGGACACCATTTAAATGCTATTGATAGTAAATACATTTTTCAAGAAAAAAACACAAAATATTTTCTAAGAGCATACTTTAAAAAAAAAACCACATTTTTTTTGTTAAGAATGTTTTGACTTCTATTGGTTTTCTCAGAAGAATGTGAGTTCTGGAAGAAAAAAGAAATGTGAAAATTACTTTTCCAAATTAGTATACAAAGAGAGTATCCAAATCCTTTGATGTATTTTGTTTTTACATCACTCAACCCTGATATTTCAAGTCCAAACAAAATGAATATTTTCAAAATACCGATACAATAATGCAAAATTATTTTTAGTAATTTTTTTCGATAAAACTGTGAGCTGGGAATTTGCATGAAAACTCACTAGTAGTCTCTAAGAAACTGTTTTGGATGTTTCTGCATTAACTAGTCACGTTAGGAAGTAACCTCTTGAATTACATCAATGAAATTTTTATCTGTGTAAGAAGTTCTTAGGAACATTCACATTTTCACTGGAATTTATTTTTCATCAAGTAGACCTGAAGGAAGGTTCAGCTCAAAGTACTGGGAAAGATCTTTCTCCAAGCTCTCTGCTCTCTGCTCAAGCTAAATTTCACAAGACTGATTTGCTGGAAATCAGTGAATACAAGTAGAGTAGTGTTACAGTGCTGCACTTCACCTGAGTTAAACAAGCTTTAGAAACCAAGGTAGCTATAAAGGAATACATCTCACTTATGGTGTTAGTATTAGATCAAGGCTGTGGTCTTGCTTCCTCACTGCTCAATGTGTACAGGGTCTGTGAGGCTTGCAGTGCTAACTGCATGAAATGAGAGCAAAACACAGGCAAAAGTGACCCAGTATTTCTAGTCTCAGCAACTGAATGCATTTAGGAACAGTTTAAACTATTTTAATTTCATTGAGTGTGAATGGAAGCATCCCAAAATTTTGTCCAGATTGCTTCCAATCTTATATCTTCAGTGACAGGGAGAAAAGCACCCGGGACTTCAGTAGCCTGCCACTGCGCTGCCCATCAGCAATGAGTGTTGGGCTGTCTTCCTTAGCTCAGCAAGTAGTCAAATGTGCCTGATAAACTGTTTCTGGAAAAAATTCTGTTTCCTTCCATGGACTAGACAGGACCTGAATTTTGACTTTCTGATTAATGCTTTTTTTTTGGTTTTTTGTGCCTGCAGTTCCAGCTTTCCTATAGCCTACTGATTTGCCATAGTGCCATCTAACAAGTACACACCTCTCTTCCTTCTCCCTTGACTAATGTTTTTCACAGTCAAGCAATTGTGTAGGTACTTTTCTAGTTTGGGCTGGCCACAAATGCTTGATGCTAGAAATGCTGACTTTAGTAAAATTGTGCTTAAAAAAAAAACAGTTGGAAGAAAGACACCACCCTGTTTTCATGTCTTACGCAAGGCTGCATAGAGGCTTATGCTGCATACCAAATCAAGTGCTTTGAAATCCCTTTTTCATCAACTGCAATAGCTGGTGGCAAATGATGCCTGATTAGCACCAAAACTTTCTCTGTGCAGGTTAATAGAGTGAAGAAGTGAGGAGAGAAAAGCTGCAGAGACTTGGTTTTGCCTTTCTGAGACATGGCCCTGGCAGCAGTGGTGGCAT
Organism: Parus major; assembly: GCF_001522545.3. Taxonomy (NCBI): domain Eukaryota; kingdom Metazoa; phylum Chordata; class Aves; order Passeriformes; family Paridae; genus Parus; species Parus major. The sequence continues at coordinate 51,622,997 of NC_031771.1, forward strand.
CCCTTAGGTGCCACAAAGGCACTGGCTGGGTCTCTCCTGGACTGCAGACACTCCTGGACTGCTTCCTAGGGCAGCATACTGAGCACCTCACTTCATACACAGGACATATTGAAAATGCTGGGCATCTGTAGCTTGTTTTCTTTGGTGATGTTTAGAGGTTTAAGTGTCGTTCCGATTGGGAACGGCTGGAAGGAACGACATAGACTCTCAAGGGAGTCAGAACAAGAGGATCCTTCAGTTTATTGCTTGCAGGCCTGCTTTATAGACAGATACGTGGAAAGTACAGAAAGGAAACTCTTATTGGTTAGTAAACTGCTACATTACCATCATTGGT
>NC_031771.1:51623430-51693092 GCF_001522545.3 Parus major
CCCCCTGACTTTCTCCTGCAAGGAAAACAAGGAACACAAAACAACACCTGCAAGGTTGTTTTGTGTCCCTGAGGATTGTTTTAATTCTTTCTCATGTCTTTCCCAGACTACTCTCTCAGGGCCAGCCTGAGAAGCTGTGCGGCCTGTAATCTGTACAGGCACTGTCAGAATTTAGCATCCATATTTAAGTTCCTTATCTGTGGTCACAAAAGAGCCTATGTGGCTGCATAATTTTTGTGTTTCTAAAGGAATGCAGGGTCAAATAGCCATAATCAGTGAGCAGATCCTGGTATCTAGGAACAGGAGAGGTTGAATAGATGAACACATCTCATTTTAGAGATCTAGACTTTCTCTTTAGGACTATTTAGATTTGTGTTAGTGAAAAGGCACACACTATGCGGGTCTTCTACACATCAACATTAATATCCTCTTTGCCATCGGGCAAGTGGATCTTTTACAGGGTGAAGTCTGACCATAATTTATCTGGGCAAAGTAGCCTGGCTACCTATAGACCTCAGTGTCTTCATTCAACTGATCAGGAGCTTCAACCATATCTAACAGATTGGGAAACTGAGAGGAGGGGAAATAGGATCTCTGTAATAGAGCTGATAAAGGAACTGACACCTCAGGCACCCATTTGAGTGTCATGTTCCCCATATGTGTTCCCTGACTCCTGAGGAGGATTGTGTAAATTGTCCATCTGACTTAAAGAAAACAAATGATCTAGAGTACTATTCAAAAGATTAATCAAGTTATGTAGCTTTTTCTCATGTGAAAAACCAGCAGTGGTGCCTTATTTATTTATTTCACTATACAAAAATAAACTGACAGATAGTGTCTGCTAGTGGACTACTCTGCAACAGCACTAAGTGCTAAAATGCACAAGTTTGCATTGTAATAAAACAGATAATTGTTCTGCAAGGTCTTGACTCTGACCTTATGTTTACTTGTATCAAAATTGTTCAAAAAAAAGAGGTGGAAGAAACCAGCCAAGTCCCCTCTAAAATTATCAACAGGAGCAGACCCACTGAGTGTAGGTAGTAGTAAATTTCTATAAATAGAACTTGGAGGAGTTGTGGAAGATTTGCAGATCCCATAATTTTCCAGCTGAAGCTGGTGACTGGCAGCTGACTCTGGTGGCTGAGGAGCAAGTGGGATGACTCCCAGCTGTCTGAGGGAGATCTACAAGCAACTCACAAGATACTTCAATACTTGGAAATTGCCTATCTTTCAAAAGCTTTTATTTTGATACAACCAAATGTCGGGGAATACATGCATGGCAACATTCTCCTGCTTATCAAGTGAAACCTCTAAAGAATCTCTTGAGCCTCTGTTTGCCAAGTGCACAAATCATCAGCCTGTTCTTGGACGTGCTTACCAGTGTTAGTGGATAGTACTTGTACTAGAAAGTATCTGAAGGGTCAGGACCCATGAATTATTGTTTTTCCTGCAACCCCTAGGGACACTACATGGGAATTAGAATACAAGGCATTGAACAAGGCACTTAAGCACGTAGCAAAGAAGTTCTGAAATCTGCAGTTTGAAATAGACAGCAGCAAGTGTGTACCGAGGAAATAGAGAGAAGAGGCATTAAAGGAGTGTAAAAGTGGTCACAGGCTTAATGCCACCAATATTTCATGAAGAAGTACTTATCAAAAACAATGACATAGGGATGATATACATATTGGTTGAAAGTTTATGTACAGGGCAAAATGTATCTGTGCTGATAATTTCTCTGTGGTTTAGGTGTGGAGGTTTGGTTTCCATGTGCTGGGACATTACAGATGCCTACAAATTGTGTCTTACATCTAAGTTGTTTATAATGTGATTGCAAACAGCGAATGTATTGTTTCAACATGGTTAATGTTTATGAGCTGCATTTCAGTTTATAGGTACACACAGATTGCCTGGAAAAGTACCAGGCCATTCCATTTTTAAGCAGTGATGAAGAAAGATGGAAGTTTACATATTGCCTTATAGTGTAAAATCACAGGGGGGAACAAAATAAGTCCAAGAAGACTACAGTTGTTAGGGTCTTAAGTTTCTATGAATTACCTCATACCCTTCTGCTGTCTGTGAGATTATCTGAGATTCCAAATAGGGTTATTTCTGACCAAGAAAGGAAGAAAATAAAGGCTGGGAATCCATGAGAAATCAAGACTGATTAAATCAAGACCAAGATACTATAGATTCTCAGCATAGACTTGCAAAAAACCTTCATCAAAAGCTCTCCTTTGGCTACTACCAGAACCTTTAACAAGGTCCAGCTGGTTTCTCTACTGCTTTTGGCTCCATGACCCATGTGTGCACTCTGGAGAGAGGGGGCTCATGCAGGGTAAATGGATTTAATGCTGCTTCAAGCCACATAAACTGTACTCAACATTTGCAGCATATGGTTCCCAGGTTTCCCAGTGGAAAATATCATTCAGACCTGCTGCTTGTTAGTTTTTTGTACACCCTCTATTGTGCTTCCTCTTTCACTATGACCTACAAACCATGGAGGAGAGGGTTGTGCAAAGGGGAGAGGTTACATTAAATATTACTTTCTTGGCTTAATTTTTCCCCCACTTCGTTAGAAAATCAGTAAAGTAGAACAATGGACACACTCATTGTAAAAATATCAAACAATAAATATTCGTTGTGGCTTACAGTAGATATTAGGAAAGAATACTATTAAAACTTGTTTATAGACAGCTTTTTTAAAAATATTTTTACTTGTAGTTTTCCTTCTAGCTCTGCAAACTTCATCGCAAGAAATTATTTCTAGAAATACACAGGTAAGCAGCAGTGCATCAGTAGAACAGACATGCACAGTTTACTAGAGCTGTGTGTTTATAGAAGAGAGCAGTCACTGAATGGACCTTTCACTTAAGCCTCCAGGTCCCCTCAGCTCCCCCAGCAGTGGGCTGTGTGGTTAGGTACTCTGTGCAGAACAGTGAGAGCTGCCAGCCAGACTCTACATTTTTACCTGCTCACCTGTAGGAGTGAAGAGCTTGGCTCGCCAGGGATGGCACAGAAAGGAGGTGTGCTGGGGAAAGAGCAGGACATCCCTGTTAAAAGCTGTGTATCTAATTTCTCATGCAGGGCTGTTTTCACTCATTTTCCTGTTCTTCAGCACTTAATGATTTTTCTGTCATCAATGGAGGTTTAATTGAGGGGGATTAGGGGTGGATTAAAGGATCTCATCAGAGCTCAAACTCCCTGCATCCACTTCCTGTTGAGTCCTCTCAACAGAAGAGCTATTGACATTAGAAAACTGAAAAATACTTAAGACAGTGACACAGAGAGGCAAAACTCAATTGAACTATAACCAAGGAGTTACAAATGTAAAGGCAAGCATGTAATAAAATCTTGGAGATCAGAGAAGGACATGGTTTACATCATTTTGCCCACTTCTGGATTTCACCTGGCTATATACAAGAAGGGCTTAAACTTTAGCAGACACAAAGACATCACCTCAACTCCTTCCTCAAATGTTTATGGATTTTTTTGATGAAAGACACTTTCCAGCATATAGTTGAATCAATATTAAAAATGTTGTAAAATTCACCACACAATAACCCAATGGATTTACATTTCATTCTATATTTACATTGGATTTAGAATCAAAACTACATTAGGAACATAAACCCTCTTTTTCTCCTTTTATACCGAGGAGAAATAGGATATTGAGGTTATGCATTTATTTGGGTTAGTTCTCTTTTTACTTTTTTTCTTGAAAATACTTTATCTTATCTAACCAGGAGAAAAGGGAGAGGGAATAGAGTCTCTGAAAATGAATCTATTGAGCACTTATCCAGACACAGGAGAAAATCCTGACCCAACAAAAAATAAGAAAATACTCCTAGTGATTTCAGTGGGCACAGTTTCATATATTGCTTCCCAAAGAGCAAAAGCTTAGTTCTGCTCTTCATGTTTCGCTTTAATCACCAGGAGTTACACATGCAAATCCACAGCAAGACTGTAACTAGAACATTTAAGCCTAATTATACAGCTCTGGGAACAATGACCAAATCTCATCACAATTTTTTATCTTTTAGACACTAAGAAATCTTTTCAGTTACAAAAATTTCCTCTCAGATATGCACAGCAGGTCTCAGCTGTGATATGCTACTGACATCAATGGGATATATGTATACAGTACTTAGATACACATATGCAAGTCAAAATTTACCATGAGGTTCTGTGAGGATAATACTAGTGATGTTTTCCATATCTGTACTTGAAAGAAGCAGTGATATTTTAGTCTCTTGGAGTATGTTTTAGATACAATTCTAGTTATGACTCAGTTAAGACCTTCAAAGTTACACTCCAAAGGGGCCCAGAAGGCTCTAAGTTAAAAATATTTTTAGAAATTCTTGTAAAATGTACTACCTGTAAATCTCATGCTAAGAATGACTTGCTGGGGCCATCCCCACTCCTCTGGGCTGTTCCTGCTCCCAGTAGCTTGCCTAACTAAAGGTGATTTAATGTATCAGTATTTTGGTGAGGCTTTTTTTATTGTGTTTTGTGTTATCGTGTATTTATCATTTAATTAAACAAATGAAAACCCATCTGAGAGGTTACTGTTTGCTTTTGTAGAATAATTTTTACTCATTATGCTATCGCATCAATGTGAGTTTGTTTGCTGCTGAACATATGTAGTAGTGTGAGTCTGGCTTTTGAATTCCTGTAACTCCAAGCACATATCTGCAGTGAGTGTCTGTGATTTGTTGACGTCTTCTAGCCTGGCTAGCTCCATATCCATAGCAGCATTCAGCCCTATAGCGTTACCAGGTGTCTGCAAATTTTGGAGAGGTTTCTGAGAGACTTACTGTATCTTCACTGCACGGCTGTTTTATGCATATGCAATAATATAAATCCAGCCAGTCCCCAAATGGTCAAAGTTATATTATAATGGTACCTGATTAACTTCACTACACATATGAAGGTTTCTCTGCAGTAAATCCCAGACAATAATTGGTAGACCTGTAGTTAGGAGACTGAATTTCAGATACTTAGGGTCTGCAAGACAATTCAAACTCATTGCTACTGCTTCATATGAAAGAACTTGTCAGAAAAAACACAGGGTTCCAGATTCCCACCTGTTTGCACTTGGAATGTTGAGGAACTCAGCTCAGCTGCAAAGAGATGGAAATTGCTGTTGAAGGAACAGGAGCCAATAGAAATGAGATGAAGCACAGGTAGAAATTGGGTTAAAATACAGCTAGGAAAGGAAACTCAAATTTACAGCAGATTTTTCAAATTTCCACAACCATAAAGAGTGCAAGTTCACTCTGGGTGGTTGTTCTCAGCATCCAGAAAAAAATATTAATGGAGAATACAGCTGCTAAAAGCATGGTCTCACATGCTACTCTATATTTGCTAAACATAGCATATCACAGGTACTTGACTATAATGCATTTCTTTGTAATTTATGTTTGGGTTTTTCTGAAAAATACCTGATTTTAAACATGTGACTTTGAGTCCAGGACGTTAAAAGCCAAATAGATTTGTGTGAATTATGTTAAATTGTGAAAATGATGATTAGAATAATTCAAGAGTCAAATTCAGACACCTATTATATGCTACTGAACTTCAAGTATAATTGTGTCTGTCTCACATTGATACTAAAAATAGGAACTGTAAATGAAGTGGAAGAAAAATTATGGCACAGAATCCCATGAGTTATAGCCTTCAGAGCATCAGTCTAGTGGTCAAACATAACCTAACATGGCCAATAGATTCTCCTGAAGTGTTCCTTCCCATTACAAGACAATTACTGAGAACAGGCAGAAGAGAGAAGAGACCCTTTCAGCACTGGTGTTGGTAAATCCCAGCCAGCAGCCAAGTCCCACACTTGCTCTCTCAGTCCCCTTACAATGGGATGAGGGAAAGAATTGGAAGAGTAAAAGCTGGAGAACATGTGGCTGAGATAAAGGCAGTCTAATGGGTAAAGCAAAAGCTACTCATGCAAGGAAAGCAAAACAAGGTAGCCATTCACCCCTTCCCATGGGCAGGCAGGGCTTCAGCCACCCATCTCCAGGAGGGCAGGGCCCTGTCACATGCAACAGTGTTTTGGGAAGAGAAATGTCACCACTTCAAACATTTTCCCTTTCTTCCTTCTTCCCCTAGCTGTATATGCTGGGCATGATGCAATATGATACGGAATATCCCTTGTGTCGATTGGGGTCAGCTGTCCAGGCTGTGTCCCCTCTCAAACTCCTTGTGCACCTGCAGCTTCCTCGCTAGTGGTGGTGGTGGTGAAGGTCAGAAAAGGCCTTAACTCTGTGTCAGCACTGCTGAGCAATAACAAAAACACCTCTATGCTGTCAACACTCTTTTCAGCCCAAATTTGAAACATATTCTCACAGGAGCTACTATGAGAAAAAATAGCTATCCCAGTCAAAACCAGCACAAACATCTTCCACAAAAGTAGACAAATGAAAAAACTAAAACTCATTAGAGGCTTTGGAGTTCTTTAAAACAAAGGTGATCAACTCTAAGAGTGATTGAAAACAGAGTACGTGCTACCAGTCTTTTTCTTTGAAAAATTGAGCTGTAAGGCTGACCAGTTGTTAAGATGCTGGGAAGCAGTAATTATCTGGTTGAGCCAGCAAATGCTGGTGAGAAATAAGACAAACATGTTTACACAGATCTCATCTTCTCCTTCATAAAGTTTTTCCTTTAACATTTTCAATTTACTAATTGTATTGAAGTTTCATATTTACAAACTCAGTCTTGTGCTTTTCATTTACACAGCTGACGTATACTAAATTTACATTAATGTTTCAGGCAGTAAGAGGACATCACAGAAAAGAGCTCCTTGATTAATTTCCTCTGCTTTTGGTTACATTTATTTTCTTATTTGTGTCCATTGTTCTTACTTTCTGGAAACTGATTTTCTCAAATTAACAATGCAATTGATTCCTGCTGTGGGACAACTATTTCAAAAATCCTGGGAGTTTACAGTTTGGTTGTTTTTTAACTAGCTCAGTTAAAGTGCCTTTAGTTCATTGGCACTAAGAGCTCAAGTTAAGCCTGTAAAGCTACCTCTGTGAGCAGAAGGAAATTGCCTTCATCTATGTCCCTAAGAGATACAAAACTGCATGATTTAAAAGTGTGATAGAACATTTACAGGTGAATCTGACCACTGCAAGAGTAGAATAACAAGTCAGACGAAGCAGAAGAGCAGTTTTCATATCCTCAGGTAAATGCCACGTTTTCATAAAATTTCATAGTTTGCACAACTTGTTGAAATGCTGCAAGACACTGAAAACCACAGTCAGAACTTTGAATAAATTAGATGATATGATTTAGATGTGTTGCAAAAAACCATCAGAATCTGTATATAAAGAGGCTTTGTGGATCAAGGCTTTGAAATAAGCTGGATTTGTAATAACAAGGTTTTATAAAGCATACAGGCTAGAGGAATGTACAGCTAAAATATTTCAAGGCTGAAAATTTCCATAATAACAGAGAAAAGAAACATTTCCTCATTATATAATTCTGTGTCCGAAGGTATCAAATTGACCAAAACTCTCCAGAGATGTATGGAATTTGACACAATGACATAAGTCTAGAGTTCTGATAAGGCTTACTTTTCTTGGAGGAACTACAGGACATATGCCACCTTGGTAGGCACATTATTGAATTTTTGGCACAGAGCTGGAGACCATGCTGTCTGTGCTTTCCGTGAATAAAAAGGTCTCTGTATTCAGATCCAGTGAGACAACCAGATCTTGGCACATATTCCTTGTTGTTCCCTCATAAGAGGAATACCAGAAAATCGGGTCAACCTGCTTAGTCTAGTATCACCTTTTGTTTGGATAACTTCAGTTGGGGATATACAATAAGGAAGGAGCAACATATGAGACAAAGTCATGGCCTGAATGCACATTTTTACTAACTTTGAAAAGCTCCCAGGGAATTCATTGGAATCTATGTTAATCTAAAGTAGAAAGAGTTACTATAGTTACTAATACAATAGTTACTAAATATAATTCTCACTATATAAAGTGCACATTCTGGAATCATATAAGTTGAGAAGATAAAAGATCTTTAATTATATTTGCCAAGGTAATAAATGATTGGCTCCCTTTTATATTGTTCCACTGTAGACAGAATATGTGCATAACACTTTAAATGTTTTCAACAATTCAGCATCAGCCAGGAGTATTAGAGTGCTTGTTCCTTCTTTTATTTAAAGGTTGGCAGTTATTTTTCATGTCAGGGTCGTGATTGATGTGGGTTAACTTTCACTAAAAGTCTTTTGGAACATTTTGAGTAATGTTAAAAATTATGGCATGCAATACATCAAAATATTTTTCTAGACTTCCTGCATAAGTAAACAAACACAAGGGAAATGTGGAAGGCATTTATGGTATTTTGTAAGCAAGTTTCAAACTACATGTTGCAGATTTATGTGCTTCATAGCTTATGCTGTGATGCATGTTGCATTTTATTAAAATACACTATGGGTGGGGAATAGATGGTGATGTGCTACATTTGTGTCTTTGCCCACATCAATTTGAAATGGAGATCAATTCACTAAGAAATGTATCCAAGCATGGATTATGTAACCTGTCCATCAAGTGTCAGTTTCCTGGGGAAATACTAATAGCAAGTCCTCAATCTTAGGCCAAATGTCAAGGCTGTAATGTCCAGGACTCTGAGTTTGGAACATGAGATTACAAAAACTGCCATTGACAGGCAAATGTTAAAGCTGCTGATCTTCAGCAGTCAAGAACTCAATAGCACAGAAAATCCCTCCAAAGCATAATTCCCAAAGATAAGTAAAGTAAAACAAGATGAGGAACAGGTGAAGCAGCAATGTATTTTCCTTAAAGAAAAAGAAAGAGAGATGTCTACTGTTGCTCCGTAATGTTGGTTAAAAAAAAAAAGGATAGGTCACTGGCAGGTGCACATTTTGGAGCTTTCCTTTTAAGAGAGTCAGTGCCTTCTCCTTCACCATCAATAGCAGACCTTTATAAGAACCTGGGGAATGGAAGACACCAGCCTTTTGTCATCATGCTTCGGTGTCTCAGTGAGGTACTCATGAGGGATGTCTAGAATCCCTGCACTCAGTCCATCCAGAGGTGTCTGTCTTTTGATTTTGGGCATACCAAGGCCCTAAGCAAAATGCTGAGATTAGAGACTTGTGAATGCAGCATGTACTGCATCCACAAAGAAAATAGACTCTTGCTTTGAGTGAAGTAAGATTCTGAGAAGCCTATAAATGTCTGAGGAAAAGTTTCAGAGATGCTGTAAAGCTATCAGTGTCAGGAAGTGTTAGAATTTTAACACAGTCTTTATTTCTTTACGATTTTCTTTCCACTTCAAACCCATGTTAGACACTCTCTAAGCATGAGGGATAAACTTTTCTCTGACAGATGAAAGATGATAATTTTCTAAGACATTTGCATTAGGCAACTAGTTTAGATTAGAAATCGTATGCTTTCATACCATTAAATTTAGGTGAGATGAGTCCTACATCTAATGCATGTAGACAAATATTGGCAGTTAAAAAATACTTTAAGATATTTTCAAGTTCCAGGTAGGAGGTAGCCATCTTGGGAGGACATGCTTCAGTATTTCTACATATTCAGAATTACCTAAGTGAACTATGTCTTGAAACACTGAATATCATTGGGAAGGTGTCACAAAATGACTGAGAGTGTTTCAAATGCTATATTCAATATTATATGTACCTTACTCTTCTGAGGTGTTCAGTGAAAGAGCTGTACAATCAGCTAGGAGCAAGTATTCCTTGCTTTGCAAAAATTGCATTATAGCACCTAACATAACTGCCAAAGATCAGACTCTGTTATTTCAGTATAATTTTTTCTTTTCCAAATATTCCTAATTTATTTTCATTGCTGTCTTGAAATTAATCAAACAGACAATGCCTAATAAGATACTTAACTGTATAGTATCCAACAATGATCAGAATTTTTTCTGTATTTCCAAGTCTTAAGGCACCAGTGGCTACAGAAAAAGATACAACCTTTCAACAAAGATTTTAATTGTTTCTAAACTGAAAGAAGGCTAATACAATGCTGGCAATTTATGAACCTTTTGTTCTACCAAGATATAGCTGTGCACAGATCTTGGGAAACTGTATTATTTAGCTTGTTGTAGCTCTGTAAAAAAGTATGAATAATAAAATATGTACTTATGTTGCGTTTCCAGCAGTCACATTGTTTTCTCTATTCCTACTTTTCTTAGCAATAAAAGAAGGTTTCAGGAGTTTTGTTCTAAGAATCCAAGCTAGAAATTATTTTTATGATCTGCTCCATTTGCATGCTGTCTCACATCTGACAGTCCACTATGAGCAATTGAGAGACTTCTTCTGCATAAATTGCAGTAAGCCTTATGGCAATTATTGCTATCTTTACTGATCCATGCAAAACCATTTCTTCTCTCATTCCAGAAAGTGCAAAGCCTCTTCTTTTTAGGGAGTTGTTGACCATATTACAATTTTCAGCAATATAGCTGTGCTAGTAGAAGTTAACCAGGCCCCTGAGAGGCCTGGTTAATTAGAACTTTTGCTGCATGGCAGAAGTGAATGAATTGTGGGCAAGACTGTACATGTAGATTTTTACCCAGAAAGGGAAATTTTCCTTTATACTAATTACGCTATAAAAATAAGTTTATCTGTTATATGTGTTAAGACACTGCAAGGTCAGGCTATTAAAATAATGAATAATTTCAACGACACTGATACAAAAATGAAGTAAACAAATAAGATGAGAGATAAATAGTAGGTACGATTTAGTTAAAAACAAAGATGTGAATTGATTGAAGTAAAAAGGCATATATATTTAAAAGACAGTCTTTTTACTCTGCTTTCTCAAGATGGCATCTCTGGCTCCTTTTATTCATCTTGCCCTGCCATGTTGGAATTTTTGTGATACCAGCCTGTAAGAGGTTTTGCTGGTTTCTGTGTTTCAGTTGGTTTACGAATGAAAAGCCAGCTTAGGTCTTGTTTGACTTCTGCTGTGCACATCTACAAAAAAGGAGGAAAAATGTTTTTATAATAATGGCTTCAGAGGCATGAAATTAATAAAGGAGCAGGTAGCCCTATCTTTATGAGACAGCTAGCAGGTCGTATCTTGATTTGTTAATGGAATGTTCACTGTCGTGGCTGAAAGCCATGTACAGAGCTATAATTCAGTCAATTAAAACCACATAAATAATGTTTAAATGCTGCTTAAGAACATGCTCACCAACTGCTCTGTATGTATATGGAACATATATATTTATATCAGCTATTTTTAAGCCAGTATTCAGCCTGTGATAAATCCATGGAACAAAATAATCTTTAGATAACAAACAGTTAAATGTGTAGGATGCTAGATGTAGTTCTGGAAATGTGTCTCAAAACTGTCTTTTTCCACTTCTATAGCAGCTGATAGCATACCTATACAATTTCTGCAAACACGTCTTTTAGTGTCTTCTGGTTTTAAATGTATGGCAGAGCTGCTGCTACACAAACTCACTTGTGAAGGAAGCCCTGCCTCTCTCACAGATGCCTTGGTTTCTCAGAACAAATCATGGTCACACTGTAGCTAAGGCTCTTCAAGGATGGCCCACGGTCCATGTAAGACATGTAAGCCCATGACCTAACGAATGAGCAGGCAGGAGGTGGCTGTGACTTGCTAGCCTGCTCCCCTGCAAACAGACCTCTGCTCAAACGGGGAAGCAATTGCAGGAATTGTGAGCTCAGAGCAGGACTTTGTATTTTGCTTGTTTAAACCTTCAGGACAGCTAGGAAAGGGAATTGTCATTTTTATGTTTTTGATTTATATTGTCAAAAATCCATAGCTTTTTTTGAGAATGAATTATTACAGTGAAAGTAAGCAACATCTGCAAAATTTAATTAATTAAGGGGTATCTCTTAAAATACGTACGATAATAACCACAGGACATCAATTACGATGGTGAGGAATGCTTGCTTAAAGCAAGAGATGGATCACCCTAATTTCTCTTGTTTGTCAGCTAGAAGTGATGAGAATTTATGCTTGTCATTCACCAAGGATTAATGTAGTTAGCCTTGAAACCTTGACCACTTTGTTCTGAATGCTTGCTTTCAGACTTCTGGCTCACTTAAATTATGAATGAGAAAAACATTTGTAATGAGTCTTCTGGCCATTGTTTTTGATGCCTTGCAATTCCTCTCTAAAACTAGAAAAGAAGGGACACTCACATTTCTGTGAACAAGCAAGGTTATAATCTTATTTGTGTGGCAGTAATGTGTGAATTGGTACAGTAAGTACCCAGGGGGTATACCAGGTGTCCGTGCAGGCAGAAATTGGTTGAATCACCATTTCTGGAGGTATTTAAAAGACAGGCAAATGTGGCACTTGTGGACACGGTTTAGTCATGGGCTAGGCAGTGCTGGGTTAGTGGTTGGACTCCACGATCTTAGAGGTCTGTTCCAAACTAATCAATCCATGGGTCGAACATACTTTTACCTCCTAATTGTGTTTACATGTTTGTCCTGTTCAAGTCAGTGGGTTATGAACTCTTTTTTACATGTAAGCGTGTGCCTGCTTGATTTTAAATCTGGAAGTACAAGAGATGAATGCAGCCCAGCTGCAAATTTCTTCTCCTTCATTTTTGATATCCAGCTTGAAAACAATGTTTCTTGATTTTCAAGGATTTTCAAACTGAGAAAATTCAAGTCAGAATAGTACTTTATAGTCCTAAGGGACACTTTGTTTTCCAGCTTTACCAGTGGGGCCTTACACACCTTTGCCAGTGAGGAATAGGAGGAATTGATTGTATAATATCTATCATAAACTCTGGGATACACAGATAAAAGGAACATCATAAGAATAATGACTTTTTATTGATGACTGCTTTGAGATGAAATTAATGCATCTTCTGTCTGCAAAGATGAAGCAATTTAAAAAGGAGAATAGAACATATTCGGTGAGTAGCAGATTTATTTAATACAGAATATTTTATGAAAACACATGGCTAAGAGATGTGAAAGATGACTTATTGAGACCAATCTGTTTTATTTAAAATATGTTTAAACAATTTGAAAAGGATTTCTAGGTGATTTTTGGAAATATTTATAAAGGGTAGAAAAAAATTGTTTAGTAAGATGTAGGAAGACACAAGTAAGTGTAACAGAGTTACTTAGAAAAAACTAATCTAGACAAGCAAAACAAGTTTGTTAGTGATAAAATACACTAAATTGTTATAAATTCTCCCAAGAAACATAATAAAAACCCCATTATTGACTGTGCAGAAGAAGAATCTGTAAGTAATGTGTCCCTGGCAAACTCTAATTTAGCTGATAAAATGCTTTCTAAATCCCACTTTGAATTTTTTTCAATGAAGAAAATATTAGTGAAACCTCTGATTTGTATGAGTTATCTCTGCACAAAAATGAAGAGAATGTTAAGAAATTAATAAGTAAGTACTGCATGCATTTTTTTTTGAAACTAATCTATCCTGTTCCGTTTGGAGCACTATATTTGGGTAAAGAAATACTTACAGCAGTCCAAATCTTCCAGTGCATTGCTCCAGCAAATTGATGTGATTTGGCTTCCAACAGGTCAAAGCCATTGGATTACAGTGGAGGGTTAGATCTAACACAGGTCTTAAAATATTTGCATTAATGAGGAATGCATGAATTCTTTCATCAGTAAATAATTTGAAAGATACAGAAATAAACAGGATAAATAACTAAAGAACAGTTAACAGCCTGATATGTGGGCAATCTTCTGACCCTCTTGGAATTGGGCAGCTTTGGGAATCAAAGATCAGGACTGAACTAGGGCATATTTCTTTCCAAAGCACTGAATATTCTTCAAACCACACTTATTTTGATTTATGCATTTGCTTTGCTGGGGAATGTAGCCAAGGCCTTCAACCTCTCTGGCACCAATTAAAAGTTTTAAATAAATAATTGGCAACTTAGTCTGCACACACTTAACAAGATTCTACCTCTGCCTCCAAGAGTACAATGAACATGGCTTTTATGTAATTCCCAGCACATGCAGCTCTTCATGGGCTGTTTTCCCTCTTCTGATTTGAAAAGACTAGAGAACATGGTCAGAAAATATTGATGCTAAAAGTCCCTGCAGTGCCCAAAAGACCTGGTAAAGTACTTTATAACATCAATTGTGTTATACATCATCACAGGAAACACTTAACTAATCCTGGGAAGTGTATTTTAAGAAGCCACAAGGCCTAAAGTACATATACTTTTCAAATATATCAATATCACAAGTATATAGTTATTATTCTGGTGTGAGCATCAGAGTTTACTGACAGCTAAATGGACCCAAAATAGGTTTTTTTCCCATTTTTTTAGGGAAATGCTTAGCAACTCCAAATGTGTTTACTGGCCAGAAACAAATTCATTTTCTAAAGTGAATTTAAAAAATCCACTTAAAAATATAATGTGAGGTAAAACTTATACTCAGACATGAAAAGAAACCCCTTATTTGCAGTAGTCTCTTAAGGTCCAACAAGGTCTAACCAAACTCTTAGTATAAGATCAAAAAAGCAAATGGATTATTTTACCAATAAGAACAGAGCAGCACAATCTAGAGCTCATCTGTAATATAATAACTATGTAAAAAGTTATATACAGTGTGTACCAAACAAAATATTAATAAAACCCTGTAATTTATCTAGAATCTTCTTCAAAATTTCATCCTAACTCTGTATGCAGCAGTAACAATTTTATTAATCCAAAAGTATTTGTGTAGCAAGGGTTGCATCATTAATTAACATGTGAACTTCCACCATCAGCTAGCAATAGAAATGCCAGCTCAGTCTGTGGCAGTGGCCTGTATGTGATATATGTGATGCTACCATTGAATGTGGCAAGCAATACTTGGGAAAACACAAAATGGGTTACTGAACTTCAGTTGAGTCTTTGTATAGTGTAAACTGAGCTTCCCTGCTCAGTGTAGAGGGCGAGACCTGGCAGGGACTGACAACTGCCACGGCTGTCAGAGGGGAGATGTCCCCAGTGAGCACGTCCATCACACAGATGACCTCAGCACATTCATGGCAAATGATACTCCCCTGCTCTCAAGAAGAGCAGAAGGTTGCTCTGACTTCTCCTCAAAGGGCTTTTAATTCAAATTTTACTGAATTAGGGAAGTTTCCCTACCCCTCCTCTTCAGCTTTTAAAGACAACATGTGCCCTGTTATATGACCATTTGGGTTCTCTTTTTTAGGTGTTGGAGAAGGCTGGCATGTCTGAGGTGAAGTCTGAGCAAGTTCATTTTACTCTGTAAATGCATGAAAATGTACCTCTTTTTTGGACACCAGAAGCTGACAGAAAACACTTTTCATTCACAGTAGCAACTACTGCAACCTGAACATCTTCCACTGTCAGCAAGAGTGAACTTACTCTTACTTGCCCACTTACTAACACCTTGCTTGGTACAATCTCAGTGAAAATCTCTAATTATGATGTACTAATTTACTGAAATGCAGTATTGCAGACATTTAAACAAATGATTTCACATTTTGTTGCAGCACCTGGCTCTTTATATTTAGTGATCTCCTACAGGTGGTATTATTGAAATTATTATTCAGACCTGATGGAAGTGTCCTATTTTTGCTCTCATATGTGCATACAAGTTCTTCTCCACTGGTTTGGGAGGTCTAAGGAAAGCCTGCTTGGATCTTTGTGGAGAAGAATGCAAATTTCTGACACAATATACAAGACATGATTCTATTTTCCCACCTTTCCTTTGCCATTATCTCTGTCCCTGTGCACCGTGCAGATGATAACCCACAGCAATGTATAAAAGCTGAAGTAATGTAAGAAGCAGATGTTTCTCTCTCTCACACATCATATTCAGTTTAGAGCAGGAAGTTCAGGATGGACAACCCCAGCTATTCAAAATATGTGAGACAACTCCCATGTGTCATGAAATAGATGAAATAAAAGGTACCTAATGTGTGTAATCATAAGTATACACAGCCACATTTTAAATTATATAAAAACATAAGCTTGCATATGCATTTAATTTTTCATACACAATTTAATTATAGTTAATATTTTTTTTATTCTCGTAAATAGGTATGTATGTATCAGTGTATAGAAGATCCTTGATATTTTTCTTTCAGTTTTTCACTCTTTAGGCCACAGCTATCTACCACTACACTGTGTAAGACTTGTAGAACTAAAAATATATTGAAGTAAATGATCAATAAATGGTTCACCATTTGTCAATGCTCTATTTTTTAATAGCTAAGAATAATGGAGGAAGGAGTCTGCTAAGTGGAAGCAACTAGATGTCTCTAGATTTTCAAGTTTCATAGAGTTTGAGGTGTTTTTTTCCCTGTGTGAAAAAAAAAAAATCAAATAGGAAAAGTTATAAAGCAAAATGCAAAACTCAAAAAATACTCACTGTTATTTGTTCAGCTCTGTCCTGTACTATGCTAGTATGGAAAAAACAGTCCTCTCCCAGAGAGAAAATCCATTAATATTTGTGAAATGCTTAGATATTGTGATAAAAGGGATCCTGTTAGTACTTAGACAGATGTATCTGCAACATCTGGCAGTAGATTTCACAACCCAGTCAGAGGTCTGGCCTTGATGACTCTGTTTAATTATCTCTTGGCTAAGGAATGCATGTCTTTCCCTCTTATCTCTCATAATCCTACCGAGATCCCGTCTGGGAAAAATATTGGGTAAGTGAAAACTTAGCCCAGGGAGTTGATGAGATGAGGTAAATCTCAAGCTGCCATGTTCATGAATGCTCAAAGTTTTAGCACATTTTTACAAGCTTTGGCAGAAGGACATCATTAATGTTTCAGAAGTTCTCCTGATCTTTCTTTATTGCTCTTTGGTCAGTGTTCCTGTCGTTTTCCAGTGGAGCATTTTTTTATTACTGGAAGGAAAATAATGCCTCTTGCTGGTAAGACATTTTTCTTTTTCTTAATGAGTTTCAAAATAAAGTGGAAGGTAGCTGTATAGGCAGCCTTAAACTTGGGCATCAAAGCAGTAAAACAATCAGCCCTAGTGGGTGTTCAGCTCTCTTAAGCATCAACTTTATCATATTTATAAAAGTTCTGCTTTACTAATAGAGCATTTGTTTCTATCAGCTGTAGGTAGAATATTATACCTGAGGTAATTCTATGAAGGAGTAACATTTAGGTTCTGACACATGAGGCTCCTGAAGGAAGTTAATTACCATGACTGATTTCTTTGTAATTTCTACTGGTTTGGTAATTCTGTTGAGAATGTTTTTACAGTTCATCAGATATCTCGCAAGAAACTCTAACCTGGCATAATGTAACCTGGGCATTTGATTCCACTGAGAAGCATCAGAACTATCAACAGATATTTCACACAATAATGTTATACTAGACAGAACACATTTTTAAATCAAAAAGCAAGTAAATTTTGGCCCTTAACCTACATATTTGATCTATGCAATGTTTTAAAATTGTCTAGTATAGGTATGTTACCTCAGTCTTCCTCTTCATGATTGATTGCAGTTTCCTTTGAGGAGTTGGTACTTGTTTCTAGCCATACAAAATTTTAAAGGGAAAAATGTTAGGTTGAGTCTTTCAAAACCATGAACACTGAAATTGGTCACTACTTTTGGCAAATAGCACTTTGCATTTTCATTTGGCAAATTATCTTATGAGCTTGACCAAGGATACTAGCTTGATGCATTTTTGTAATACAATACTGATAGTTTAAAAATAATAATAATGCTTGCTTAAATGTATTGATTGTGTGCAGAATCTGTGCACAGAAAAATTCACATTCAAAAAGTTAAAGAAAACCCTCTTGTAAAATATATTGTCTTTTAAAGAAATAGCCCCAAATTGTATAGCTGGAGAGAGGACAATGTGCTTTTGGCTAAATGAAACAAAATGGAATGATTGCTGATCAGAGTAATAATTATTCCTAAACAGAGTGGATTTCTTTAAAGGAAAATGAAGTCTCGTCTTTTCCTCTGTAAAGACTCGACCGTTCCTTTGCTACTGAAAACCGAATGTCTTAAATAATAAGTTGCAAAAAATTAGTCTTACAATGACCAAGATCTTGATGTGATTGAATCCAAGTTCTGTAGATGTCTGAGACCAGTCACATTATCCTTGCTATTTAGTTCTTTCCTGGTTTTCTATGGGTCATTAGCAGAAGTTTGCCCCACAAGTGAATCTTATTGGGAGTTCGGTAAGGAGTAAAGGGCTACTTTTCTCTCTGGTATTACTAACATCTCTTGTCATTTTGCATTCTTTTACACCTGCCAGCACTTTTCAAATGTGCATCATCATCAGAAGCTGGTGAATGTATAATTTAGGAGATAAAAACAGGATTCTCTTTAGACAGAAAAGACCCTATTTTAACTTGTTATGGGCTGCTGCGTATGGTTTCATGCTCTACTTGAAGAACCACCCATGTCAAAGCACTTCCCCTCATGCAGAGCACCATGAGAATGCTAGGAAAAAAAATCAAGCCTGTAAAGTGTAATGTATACAGAAGGAAAAATTTCTTAATGATCTGCTAGATCAGTGACTGAGGATATCACATAATGGCTCTTTTACTATATGGTTTCAGTGAAGGCACAGGAGATCATATACCATAGTAAATCAAATCTGGAAATATTTAAATACTGTTTAGTTCATAGATCAGTGATCTGGTAAACTGTAATGGAACTTTTTCAACCATATTGAGCTAATGGAAAAAATGAAAGTTAGGTTGTGTTCATCTATGACAAAGCAAAAAACACAGTGAAGCTGAAATGGTCTACTGTGTCCAAGTCTGTGTGAAGCATTTTTAATTAACTATTCATCTTCTCATTAGTCAGGATTAATGCAGAAGGATCTATTAAGATCTACTGTCTCAAAGGGTATGTCATGCCAAGAGTCTTTAAAGCCTCAAGATATATTACCCAGTCACAGTACCACATTATAGACTGACAGAAAAATTGCATGCTTAAAAAATAAAGCTGGCTCTGAGTAATGCTTTTGCAAGCAAATACCTTAAATCTTTTTTAAACTGCTATTTTTCTCAGTTCTGTAATTAATCAGAGGAGCATAATATAAGATTTTTTTTTCAATTCTCTTAACACAATCATGTTTATCAGTTTCTGTAGCATCATTTAAGAAATCCTAGTTATGTCATCATGAAAAATAACTCTATCATCTATTGTCCTCATAACCCTGAGAAGTTCTAAAGTCAAGTTATTCAGGGAGCTGAGGATTTTGATACAAACTCTGGGAACTTGTGCTGTTCAGCCTTAAGAAGCAAAGACAAGGGGAGCCCTTGCTGTTGGCCTTAGAGACCTTTTAGAGAAGATGGAGCCAAGCTCTTCTCACAGGTGTGGCACAAGAGGAAACAGACACAGATTTCAGAACAAGTCCTTTTTAAGAGGGCAATATTCAGGAGGCATTTAAGATAAATTATGCATTCTTTTTGAAGAAAGAATAAAAAAAAAATAGGAAGAGGATATGAAGATGGTAAGAAGCAGTATGTCATCTGTCCAGATTTACCACCCATTACTGATACAGCTGCAAACTTTTACCCAATATCCTGCTGAATCATGCAGAATACTTATTGCAGTAAAGATATGTCATTACATATTTACAAATGTTCTGGCTATATTTGGCAATGATTTCTAGGTAAATAGCACTTAAAGCGTGTGATGAATTACAGACCTGATAAGCTATCTTGCACCTTTGAACATAATAAAACATGTTCAACTTTTCTCACACTTTCAAATGGTCTTATTTGCCATACAGGAAGGTAGAAAGTGCTTCTGTTTTCTTTTTTTCCTGGAAGGACACATACAAGCTTTCTCTTTCAGATCTGAGTTTATAATCCTTCTTAAATTGAATATTTTCTCACATTTAAATAAAACCCCCTAAATCTGATATCTGATAGTAGTTCAAAGTGAGGCAATAAGCTAAGAATAACTGAAAATAATTACTCAAAAAGCAAGAAAAAAAATCAGTATCATGACAAATCAGATTGAAGTTTCCTCTGAAAAGCTCAACTGATCAAACCTTGCAATCAATATTTAGATTTTTCTTCCTCACGCTCAGACATTTTTATGTTAAGATACACCCTCAATCTTGGCCTCACCTGCAGACCTCTGATTACATATTCCTTCACAGTTCTACAGACTGATTGAAATCAGCAGGTTTTTAGGAGCACAGCTAACGAATCTTGGTGCAAGAATTGTGCCTAAAGGCTGTTACTTGTGTTGTCCAGTGAGGTGCATGACAAAAAGAAGACCTTCACACCTCTTCATTGTCCAGAGATAGTGCAAACCCAAACCTGGCAAGGTGTTCTCTCTGAAATGAGTCATGCTTTTCTTTCTGTTGAGATCCCTAGTTACTGAGGTGGGTAGAACATAGCTGTACTCAGTGTTTCAGAGGAAGCACCCATGGATTTTCAAAGCAATTAAGCACAGTGGGCAAGACTTCACAGGTCAAAGATCTTATTTTTAGCCAAACCATTATTTGTTTATTGTATTAGTATTTGTTAATTCATATTAGCTACAATATAGTGTAACACTTTTACAGCTCATATGAACTCTGCTTTTTACATTTTAGCCAAATATGGCAAGCTTTAACAATTCTAATATCATAAGATGGTTGTAATCCTATCATCGTGCTTTAACTCTTGTTTTCTCAGACATGCTGCCCAATCCTTGAAAAGTTTGTTCTGTGCCCTCTGCTCTCCAAACTGGCAAGGCTATATCTCAAATCCTGTGTACAGTTTTGGGCCCTTCACTTCCAGAAAGACATTGAGGTGCTGGAGAGCATCCAGAGAAGAGCAATGAAGTAGGTTCTAAAGACCAAGTCATATGAGAAGAGACTGAAGGAGCTGGGGACATGTATCCTGGAGAAAAGGAGGCTCAGGAGGGACCTTATCACTATCTACAACTACCTGAAAGGAGATTGTAGCAAGGTGGGGGTGGGTCTCTTCTCTGAGGCAATTAGTGACAGGATGAGAGGACTTAGCCTTATACTACACCAAGGGAAGTTCAAGCTGGAAAGCTGGACATCAGAAGGAATTTCTTCATGGAAAGAGTTCTTAAACATTGATGAAGTCACCATCCCTGGAGGTGCTCAAGAAACAACTGGACTTGACACTTAGTGTCGCTGCCCGCTCGGCCCCAACTTAGAGCTGTGGTCTAGTTGGCAACATGGTGAACATTCAAAGGTTAGTTTTGATGATCTCAGAGGTCATTTCCAGCCTAAATGATTCTGTGATATCACAGAGCCCCCCTTCTCCACCTTTAAACAGAGATGCTGATAGTGCATTTCTCCCCTTTGGTATTCACCTTGATTTGATTTAAATCATACTCAGAAAGACAAGAACTGCCTTTTGACATGTTTGTTTGGCACTGAGTTTGATGGTGTTTGTAGGACTTTCTCAAATGTTAATAAGATATAATTTCAGGAACCTGGGTCAGAGTTAAGACCAAACGACAGAGTGGAGACTCAGACACCAAAACACTTCAATGATGGATAAAGGTAATCAGTCACTTATCATGGATTCACAGACTCATAGAATACATTGGTGGGAAGACCTTAACCATCATATTCTACCCTTCTGCAATGGACATGGAGACCTCCCATTAGACAAGGTTGGTAAAAGACTCCTTAAACCTGATCTTGAACTCTTCCAGCAATGGAGAAGAACATGCTACAGCTTCTCTGGGCACCCTGTGTCAGTACCTCATCACCTTTTCATGACAAAGAACTATAGAATAGCAGAGGTTTGAAAGGATATGAAAAGATCATCTTTTTGTGGGAAGTGCAACCTAGATGATTATGTCTAACAGCCTGTGCAATTACATCTTGAAGCCTTCAAGAACTCTGGGGAGGCCATTCCAGTGAATGGCTGTTCTTACCATAAAAAATTCCTTTCTTATGCCAAGATGAATCTTCTCCTGGTGCAATTTGTACCCATTTCCTCTTGTCTTCTCCGTTTGGCTCCTTGTGGAAAGAGAGCCTCTGTTCTCCTTTTAGCTGGCCTTGGACTATATAAATATTGTGATTTTACCACTTTTTTTACAGTGAGAAAGGACCTGACTCCTTCAGTACTTTTTCATGTGGTAGGTTCTCCAGCCCTTTGACAACCTTCCTGTGGGAGGAAAGCCATGGAGGGCAGTGTCAAGGCTGGGACCACCTGGTGGGTGCTCCCAGGGCCAAGACCAGGCTCTCTGACTGCTGACAGACATTGGAGCAGGTAGAAATTATCCTGCTCTTGGCTGGTTTTTGTCAAGTTTCTGCCACATCTGACAACAGACTCCTGCTGTTTTTGCTCACCACATACCCCTCTTGAGGGTACTGTCACCACTTCCACAGAGTTTGGTGAGTTTTGTGCTTAAGGTGCTCCTCTGTGCTCATACCTAAGCTGTGGCCTTGCCCTGTGGGACTAGCAGAAACTTACATGCCAACCAAGGTTGATTGGCCTAATTTATGGCAGCTGCTAGGCCCTGCTCCAAGATTCCCTCCTTAATCTCACAGTCTCCTTCATGTTCAACCTGTTTCTGAACTTCTTACCCATTGCCTACCTGAACGGAGGTAGACTGGGACGCCTCAGAGAGAAATGCCCAGGCAAAAGCTTGAGGCAACAGCCAGAGGGAAGCCAGGGAGCATTGCAGTCAGAGACGAAGCTGACAACCCAACATCAGAGCCAATGACAGAAAAATAAAAAAAATTGTTTTCTCTAATGAAAGACTGTAAAGTACTTACCCAGCTCTGAGCTCAGTGAAGAGGAGGAGATAGTCCAAAAGGCAGGCAGAATGCTTCACATAAAACGCTCTCACTACTAAGGAAGTGAGAGGCGAGAGAAATTTTTTTGAAAGGAGAGTAAAAGCTAGACGTTTATTCTCATCATCAAAGGGAAGGAAGAAGCAAATGAATCAGAAATCAAAGATTGAATATCATTGGTCTTGCTGACAAAGCAATCAGCAATCCCCTCACAGCAAGTATAGGGGTTTGTTGAACAAAGCAAAGGAATTTGAAAGTCTTGAACAAAATAGGGTCTTTCCATTTATAAAATGAGACATAATTTTAGAACAGTATTTTGATTTAGGAGCTGTGAAGAATTTCTGCATTATAAATATATAAATCCAAATTTTGTGATGTGCAATTAATAATGACTTTGTCCAAACCCTCTCCAGCCTCCTTTGTAATTCTCTTAAGAAAGCATTAAATGAGGGTATTTTCACTTTAGTTGAAAATCAATGACACTTCAATGAAGCATGCATTTCCAAAATATTATGCAATGGAGAGGAATACGTTTCTGCAGCTCAGTCAAGAGGCCAGAGCTTCCTAAGTAATAATGTTGATTTAACACTTGAAACTAGAAAATCACAATCAACAGCTTCAAAATGTATAGGTGCCATTATTTGTCCCCTGGAAGTCTCAGACTAAACCCCTGGGGTTCCCCATTTCAAAATGAAAAATGCAATGCTCAATAAATATAAAGCACAGCAGACTGATATTTAAAGTTTCCTTTTCCAGGATATTTTGTGAAAACGTGACTTCCTTTCAGCAGGTTTTTTTGGGGTTTTTTTTGTTGTTTTTTTTTTTTTGTTGTTGTTGTTGTTTTGTGGTTTTTTTTGTATGAATGGGAGGAAAGAGCAAGAGAGCACTGAAGAGAATCAAGAATCCAGAGCTTTATGTCCGATCATGCTTCTGGGCGACTATAGAACCACAGCCTGGCACCACATCTAGCACAAACATCCTGCTCCTGCTTTTGTTTAGTCTGTACCAGACTGTAACCTCTCTGTATCCTAAACATCTCTTGATACCCTTAGGGATGGCTGAAATATGTTTCAGCTAATGTCTTTAAAATAATGACTTGGGGTATACCTGTAGTGAACAAAAATATCCAAAAGGGAAAGAGCAGGTAATAAAAATATCAGAGTTAGAAACCAATGAATACCTCACTTCCATCATAGGCAAGAGAGAAACAGAAACTTCAGAAAACAGAAGCCAGGAGTTTGTGATCCATGATGCCATGAAATGGATACTTAAATCTGTTGCCATCAGTCCTTTTCTCTTCCAGCTCTTCCTTGTTGCCCACCAGGTTTGTCCTATGGAAACATATGGACTAATATAATTCCTCTTCTTCTGAGAAGTAGTAAGGAGATTACTTAATGGCTAAAGCAAACTTTCTATTAAGCATGTCATATTCTCTTAGGTAGCATTAATAAAATAAAAGCAAAACTCTGTGTGTGTGTGCGTGCATGCACATGCGTATGTGTGCATGTGTTTGTTTTTCATATAAGAAACTCAGATGAAAAAGGCCAAAAAGGGATTCCTAATGAGAAAGGATGTGCCTGCTTTTGGAGAAATTAACTGCTTCAGTGAATTGCAAAGATAAAGCAGAAGAAATTATCCAATAATTTGTCTGATGTAATTAGAGATGGCCTGATCTGCTAAATTTTTATCCAGATCCAAATTATGGGGGCATCTGGAACTGGGATTATAGTTTTGGCTCATAGACTCTAGTCAGGCTACTGTGAAGAGCAGGTAAAAGCTAAGGGATCCAGCCCTCTGCCACAGCATGCAAAGCACTGCCATGGACTTTAAAGATGAGTTACTCAAATCCTATGGAAAAAGATTAGGAGCCAATTACTGTAAATTAGTGCATCCTAAGTGAGATATTTTCCCTTTGGTCATAACACTGAAAACTATCCTATGACACTAGTAATTAATTTCTTGCCTCCTGCAGTTGGAGAGGTTTTTTTCTCAGATTTTCAAAACATTTTTACCATATACTCCTGAAAAGCCCTCATTTTTCAAAAAAAATCCATCGTTTTACTTCTAAACTTTGTATTTTAAAATCTTTCTTTACCTATCAAAAAGGGGTGGTGACCTTCAGAGAAACCAAGAGAAGAAGTAGTGCAACCATGGGCAGCACTTGAAGCTTTTTGTGAATCCTCCTTACACATTTAACAACAAGGAAGAGGACTGTGGGAAATAACTGAAGACTACAGTATGGCATGTGTGTGGAAATGTTACATGATGATAACTAAACCATGTATTTCAGGTCTGGAAGTCAGTCTGTGTCTGACTTTGAGGGTCACACACTGACCCTGCAGAGCAGAAGGCGTCTGGGAGCACACCACACCTCATTCCCTAGCTCACATGCTCCATTTTAGAGGAAAGCTGGAGCTTGCACACAGATCTCTTACCACTGAGCTGTGATGATGTAGCCAAAGCAAACTGCAGTGCAAGCACAGCTGTTTATGACTGAGCCTGAACTTCTGCCTAACAGACCATAGACATTTAGGTTCTGCTCAGTGGTACCCACAACAAGAGCTGACCATTTGCAGAAGCGCAAGTAACCCTCCCCTGATGCTTCTCATTATTCCTAAGGCAATAACTGGGCATGCAGATGACCTGTCAGGCAAGAAAAATACAGCAGCAGTGGAGGTGATGGCTGAGCCAAGAGAGTGGAGGAGCCCAGGAAACAGAAACCATCACCAGTGCTCAGATAGTGATTTGACAGAGGGTCTCACGGGAGTGGAAACACTCGGGTGAGAGGTTCCCCCCTGCTCTAGCAGTAGAGAGAAGCGGTGCTGGGAAAGAAGATTTACAATGTGGGGATTTGTCAACAGGTGAGAAACACTAGTCCAACAGTTCCAGCAAATTGATATGACCTTCCAGGAAAACTTCTGCCCCCCATCAAAGCATCTGGCCTGAGCCAGTCCCACACAAACAACAGAAGGTGTAATTGCATTGCTGATTCTGGTTACCACAAGTTCAAAAAGAGTGAATAAAGCACACTATAAACATGAACATATTCCTGCTAATTAAGAAAAAAACTAAAACAAAACCCAAAACAATTATCAAGCAAATGAAGGAAGCTAAAATCAGCCCAAACCCTATAAAATCTGCAGAAAAAAGCGGCTAAAAACATGACTAAAGCAGACCTCAAAGCACAGCAGCCATCTGTGCCAGCTAGGATCTAGTAATAATGCAACTCCTAATAGCAACATGAATAATAAAAGTAAAACTCTCATGAGTTGCTACTGTGTTTTGCAGCAACAATAATAGATGTTTCTCTGTGGTCTCTAGTCTTTATGTACGAATCATTATAACTGTGCTTAACATTTGCAAGGAGAATCCTCATTTTTAGATGTAACTTAAGGCATATTTGCATTCAGTCGGTTAAATCCAGCTCTGGGAGAAAAATACTGTGCTCCAAGGATTTCTAGGAAGAATTCCCCCCTCCTGCAATCGTGGAGCCCAAACTCCCACTGTGGTACCTTCTCTGTCAGGGTTTCAGATCACAGCTGTTTCTAAGAAGATACTAAGCTTAGAGATGGTGTGGGTATACACAGCTTTTTTGCCCCAACAAAGGAAGAACATCTCTCTTCCCTTCCTTTGCATTTCTGAATGCTTCAGAGATCCTCTTGCTTTTTTTTGGTGAACTGGAAAGTTCAAGAAACAAGCAATTGCAGTGGAAGCAGCAGGACAGCTATTGCTTGTCAGGGGAGTTTCAGTGGCTTCTGGCCTTATTGATGGTAGTTGGAGCAAGAGGAGCAAAATGGAATGGCTGTCTCAGCTGGAGTCTCCTGAGAAGCTTGAGTTGGAAGGAGATAAAACTTCTCTCCTGAGAAGTTTATCATCAGAAGGATGATAAAAATTGGGTGAGAATTCAGAAAAAGAGCTACAGAAAATGCTTCAGAGTGTGAAAAATACTGCTCACTTAGAGAGAATTGCAGCACTCATTTTTTCATCTTAGCAGAGAAGAAGCCAAAGGACAAGTTGATTAGCAATGCCTGGGGAAGATATGTGATACAGGGAGACCTTTTGAATGTAGAGATAAAGGTAAAGAAAAAAAATAAAGTTCTCAGGAGGTAGAAGCTGGCAGTCGTCAAGACATCTCTGTGGTGTGTCTGCATTTTGAGCCTCACAGAAGTTTGTGAAAGTGGAAAGAGGAGATCCCATAGAAGGGCTTTAGTAGTGTAAAGGCTAGCCAAGTACAGTGCAGCCCAAATAGCATTTTCACATGCCCCAATCATGATAATAAAATAATCAGAGCTTTGTAAAACATGCATGACATTTATTCCAAGTTGTAATGAAGTGCTGCAAGAGCTTGACTACCTAATCAGAAAAGTCTTTTCTACTATTTTTCTTTTCATTCTGTGAAAGGGATCTGTCACACCACTGGCTTTCCCACCTCCCTCTGTCTGTGAGGAAGGAAGGGATGACAGAAAATGCCTGTTTTCTGGGAAAGTAGAAATAGAAACAGCAAGGACATAAGGTGGAAGAAAGAAAATAAAATCTAAAATGAAGATCATAGCTATTCAAGGGAAACATATCTTGAATATTGGTTGATATAGGTTTTTTAAAACATTGCCCTGATCTCTCTGTGTTTCTGGGGAAAGAAACTCACTTAAACAAATCTCGCATTTGACATCTATATGTTTTAACTCGTGTGTCTTTTGAGAATGCAGATGTCTTAACCTGCTTGGTACAAAAGAGAGCTGCTCTTCTGCATGCAATTTCTACCTAGACCCACCCTGTGGAAGAAGTACTGTTAATGAGACAACAACTTCCAAACAGAGATTGCCCAAAAATTAATTCTTTGTGCCCCTATTATGTCTGTTCCCAGCTGTAGAGTCTTTCAGCAGTCACACTGTGCCTTCTCTGCTAGGTGAATTTTCTGCCACCATGTTAAGCATTGTGCAATGTCCCCTGTGTAACATTGACTGAAATGTAGAAACGATCAAGTCATCTGAAAGGATATGGGGAGGTTTTAATTTCCTGAAATAGACCTGCTGTTCAGGCAGTATTGCCTTCTCTATAATAGGAAGTTCAGGAATATCAATTTCTAAATTTGTCTATTCAAATTAGCCCATTACCATTAATGCCAACTCCTTTGAAAAACCGTGAGTCAGGCCCCCCCAAAACCATGAGAATTTAATGGTGTAGAAACATTGTCCCTTTTTCTTTGTCATCTGATTTTTTAAGCTATTTGGAGACAAGTTTTAAAGTTCTTCTTCACAAAGGCAAGATTAGAAAATTACTTTTTTTCTTCTCTGTGAGAAGAAAGGTTTTCTTGTTATTGTATGGGTTCAGGAGCTGAGCCAATGTAAAACTGCAGGAGCTGACAACACCACCTGATGTTTTTTTCAGGTGTTTCTGTCACTAAGAGCTGCTGCATACCATCATGACCAAGTTAATTGGTTAGACCTGTCCAAGTACTTGTGCACAGACGCTTAAGTGCACAGTCATCAGCTCATATAAAAATAGAGCTGGAAGAAGCTTCCTCTGGTCCTCCCCTTTCGTTATGGGTAAGGTCTGTTAAATCTGTGCCATTCTTGCTCAGCCTGTTCTTAAAGGTCCCTGACAGTGGAAGCTCAGTCATCTCCTCACTGCCTTATATTTAGAAAATCATTCCTAAATTGTAACTTGAGTCTTCAGTGTTGTAATTTACGATCATCTCTTCTTAGCCTGTGCGATATCATGGAGAATTTATTGTTCCATTCCACTGTGCAACAGCCTTGTCAGGTCTCATGACAGTTTTTCTTAAGTTTAATAACTCGGGCTTTCAATCTTTTCTGTTAGATCATGTTTCCTGGGGCTCAGCTCATTCTGATTGCTCTGCTCTGGACATTTCTCCAAGTCTCTCCTTGCTGAAGCACATCACCCAAACCTGGATGTGTTATTTTAACTAAGCCTGACTAAGATGAGGTGTGCAGAAAGAACCATACTATATCCCTTACTGTTAAACTTTTGTTTACGTGTCCTGGTGTGACATTAACCTTTGTCATACCAGCTTGGTATTGCTATCCATGTTTAAATTATAACCCTCTGCACCCTCAGTTCCTGAACTGATCAGCTTCTCTGATTCTTGTATAATGCAGCTGCTCATTCTGACTTGTCATTAATGCTTCCCACTTACTAAACAGCACCACATATATTTTCAGACTATTTCTTCAATTCATGAAAACAATCTTGATTTCTAATTCTGTCCTTAAATGTGTGTGTGATCCCTCCCAGTTTTGCATCGGCTGCAGATTTAAAAACATATTTTCTATTCCATTGTCTGAATTATTAGTGACAATGGACAAATTCCAGAATAGACTGTTGTAGGATGTCATCCGAGAACTACTTTCTGGATAAAGTTTTCTAACCCAAGTTTTCACTCATGACATCACAGTTTCATTTAGACTATGTCTCCTTAGCAAAGCAACAAAAAAAGCCTTTCTAAATCAAAACTTGCCATTCCTATTTTTTTCAATATGCACCACAAAAAAAAACTTTTTAGATTAATGAGCTAAACTTGTTTTAAGAATGTAGGTATATTCATATATATCCATTTTCAAATTGTAATAAATTCTTGAAATTTATAATAAGTAAATAATACATTATATTATAATACTTCATTATTATATATTTAATATAATAACATTAAATTATATATAATAATACTTTATATAATTATAATGATACTTTATTATAATCATTATGTTTTTATTATATAATAATAATACATTTTATTATTATTTAATAAAATAATTTATTATTTTATTATTATAATACTTTAATAAGTATTTCCACAGAAAATGCCTTTGTTGCATCACAAATACATTTTCCTGGCTATTACTGATGCCAGTCTCTTCTCTAGCACCTAGTTCTAAGAAACATAGGAAATACCGTAAGGTATTTTAACCTTTTCTCTTGTTATGGCTCCTACCAGAATCTCTATGAGTAAGCTCATGAGCATCCAGTTCAACATTTCAAAACTATTTAAAGGAGGTAAGCAAATCTAACTCTGGAGCGTAATATTGCACAACTGATTAGAGCAGTCACAGATGAGGAGAATATTCAGAACAGCAAACCAAATTTTGAACATGATTTTTCAACAATGCTGTCAAACAATTAAAAACAATTGTTATATTTAAGAGGCTCATGATCCTTTAGACAATATCCTTGTTGAGGCATTCTTCTTGGAAATTTTGTTGAGCTTTGCTTGCATAATATTGCATAGAATCTCCCATTTCTTGAAGGGTTATAGATGCAGAGAAGTGACCCATGATTTCATGTGTGGCCTCTATACCCTGTTGTTGGCTTTGTGCAGCAGTTGGCAGCATCACGAGGCTCTGTGCAAGTATAAAGTCCTGGCTGGCCATTTCAGTATAGGTTCAGGGACACTTTTTATAATCCCTTGGTTAATTTGCTTGTAGATCTGCTATGGAGAATGATCTGTAGTCCATCACTTGGGTAGACTGTTCATTTTGTGGGAGCCACATTGAAGCAATCCAACAGAATATCATGTTAAAGACATTCTGTAGTGAGGGCTTGTAATTTGTACACAAGTCTGGAGAAGAGCACTGAATTAAGAAAACTTAATTTTGACAGTCCTGATATATAGTCTATTTTGGTTAACCAAAAGGAACACATACATTTTCTACATTAGAGAAATTTCCATTATTTTTCTCTCAGCCATGAAAATCGATTTTGATGTGATTACTCTCAGAGGCTGCTTGATGTGCTTCTGACAGGACAGAATGGATAGAAACCGTGGGTGGTGTTGAATTGAGGATACTGTGGTTAGCTGAACCCTGTCACAAACTGAAAATGCTAGGATTAAAACACATGCCATTGAGATACTGAGCAGGAGAATGAGCCTTAGGAAAAATGGTAATTACAATATTTTGATGCTGAAGATCGCAAAAGATGCAGAAAGCTTTCATTGTAATCTGTTTACCGTAATCAGTGGCATGTTTTCAACTGGATGGAGATCACCAAAACACATCAGATGAAAGCATCCCTTAACATTAAGCAAGAGGGCTGTGCCTAAATATGTGTGGATACATGTAAAAAGGGGAACCATGGTATTTGAAACTGTACAAAAAAATATTTTATTCTGCTCACACTGATTACATTGGGCTCAAGGGTGGTTTCAAACTACTTCCCTTTCTGAATCAGGATTTTGCCCCATATTTCCATATTTAAATAAAGTGTCATTTTTAATGAAATGCTTACTGTAAGCTTGCTAATTAGGAAGATCCCCTTTTGCCTTGAGAATTTTCTTTGCTTCAAGAAAAGCCCTCTATAAGACAACGAAGAAGAAATACAAAGAAAAGAAACTAGTAATAGGTGAGTATCATAAAGCCTGAGGTTTTAAATTATTTAATTATCCAGACATGTGGATCCTTTTACAAAAATGTTTAAACTTGGCAAGACTGGAACTTGCTAGCTACTGAGACTCAGTGGTTGTAAGGAGTTCAACCATGTTTTTCTCTAAAAGGTTTATTGGATACTTTGCTTACAGACCAGTAACAGTAGAAAAAAATAAACATCATATATTTCCAATGAGGTAACCAGATTTTTTTTACAGCTGCATAGGAAATATCTATCATACGAAAGATATTTTAGCAGTTTCTAAGTTATGTCTTGGAAGCAGAGGATTTGGAGAAGGACATTAATGAAAGTTCCCTGACTTGTCAGAAATATCATGATGATTGTTTGTTCTCTCTGTTCTAGGTGACAACAGGTAATTATGAAGCTATTAAAAAGTGTATTTTTAAGTCTTTATCTCATATTTTACAAGTGTGAATAATAATCTATTTCAGTGGGGATTTTAAGTGTAAGAATAATCTGGGTTTGAATTCTTTAATTCTCAGTAGCATTCTAATGGAGTTAAATAAAAATGAAATCAATAGGATTATATACATAATAAATCTAGTCTTATGGAAAAGCTATAACTTGTACACAGTTAAATAACAATTTTTATCCATCTTAGTTACGAGCTACCTTGAAGAACTGAGAAGAGAATTATGGTCTGGATTGAGTAAAACTCTAGGCATGTGTCAAGTTTACAATTCCCATTGACAGTAAAGTCTAGCACACTAATTAATCTGGCTGAAGTCTCTAATCTCTCTTAACCTCACTTTTCACCATGCAAATAATAATTCTCATCCCAGAATACTGTGTAAGATACAACACTTAATTTTGTAAAAAAAAATTCAGATACAACAGTTCTGGAAGGGAAAACTGTACATGAAAATAGGTCTCTCTGGCAGGAGTAATCACTGTTCCTCTACACTTCTCTCTGTACTTAAATATTTGTGGGTTTCCTCCTATCTTTTATCATCTGTCTGCTGTAGTTCATAGTCGCTATTACCCGAATATTCATGAAATACAAATTTGAAACTCGGATCCCACTGTGTGTAGCTTTCACTATTTTCAAAGGGTAGTGATCAGTACTACTCACAGCTCAGGGTAGAGAAGCAGAGTTTCTGCTTATTACTCTTTATGTAGAGTAATAATCACATATATCTTGTCACAATAATTGGTGAAACTGAGTATGCTAATACATTTAACATAAAGCAGTGACAAGTTAGGACCTGATTTTCTTTCCAAACATCTTCCAGTTCTCATGCTGATTTAATAGTTTTCCTAAACAGTAGGAAACACACAATCTTAACCAATTAGATGATTTAAGAGGACCAATGTCCCATCCAAAGGTGCTTAAGGGCATATGAGCCTGCAATTTTGAAATAATTGGTAATGTGAGATTGGAGATTTTGAAAACTCCACTGTGAGCTGATGATCATCTAACTTCCTTTTAGGTGTGTAAATGTACAAATCTGTCTTCAGATTGTCATCTGCATGACATCAGTGTTAATGAGGAGACATAAACATCATCAGAGAGTGACGCAATCCAGTTACTCCACTCTCCTCTTCTACAATGGATGAACAATTTGTTGGAGGCGTTTGTTACTCTTCACTGACTGCAGAGGCAACACAGACATCTAGTTAAGGCTAGATTAAACTTCAAGATTAAACTGTCCTTGCAAGAACTAAAATTAGGGGTTGAATGACATTTCTACACTCTTAAAAACAAGCCCAGCTTTGAATGTCTTGGTTTTCTGAAAACAGAATTCCACTGCTTTTGAAATTGTTATTCTCTTCATTCCTTTGGAGTGTGAATGATGGAAAATTATTAGACATTGGTTATATCTTAATAAAAAGTGCTTAACAAGCAAGAAGTATTTATATAGTATCCTATTAATCTAAATTAAACTCAGTTAAGTCCTTCTGGGATTCTTACATGGTATATTCCATCCTTAATGTGTTCACATATCTTCCTTTACTGTGAGACTGAAGTATGTGTATGTATCAAGAGAAAATTACTTCCATGGGGTTTCATTTTAAAACTGGATGTGCAAATCCTATTTTTAGGTCAAATTTTGAAGTCCTTAATAAGTATTTTCTGTGTCATCATTCCATCAAGGTTTCTGCAGACCCCTTTTTACTTTTAACGGTTTGATCTCTGGTTACTGTTAGTTTCACATCTAATTTTTCTGGTATGTAAATGTATCTCTTAATATAAAGTTTTATTTGCAATGCAATTTAGGCTGCTTAGGGGTATTTTATTTTTATTTTGTTTTGCTTGCTTTCTATGGTTCGTAGATATAAATATACTGCTTTACTGTGCAATTTTCCCCTCTGGCTTTGTGATAACTATAATCCACTGACTTTTTTTTTTTTTCCCTCTGGAAAATGTCCTTGATCTGTAAAGATGGGCTCAAGTAATTTGTGAATTGGAGGTAATTTTTCATCTTGGGAATTGAACAATATGATCTTGAATTATGTAGTGTCTACATACCTTCCACTGATATGACCCTTGTACCCATATCAGGTTGTGCACATTAGCAGACCTGGGAAGGTATGGGTGAGTTTATATGCAGATATGGTTCTATACCATGATCCCCTTCTGGTTATCTTTAGTATGGTCCACAATATCAAATAAGAGAAGAGAGAACTCTATTCCCTAATTTCTTATTCCCAGCTACAGCCTCCAGTTCACTGGAGCTTTACCCTGGTTACTATTTGGTGAAGGGAGCAGTAAAAGGTGTGGAGTTTGAGAGGTGCCTTCTCAAACCTTTCCAGTTTTCATATGTGCTCTCCCTACTTGTCTCACAGCACTGGGTTTTGTTCTTTCATATTATAATGAAGTTGACATAGTAAATCTGTAATTAATGTGAGCCTTTCTCTCTCTCCTCCACCATTTCTCTAGTGACCCTAATCGCTGAGAAGTGGAAAGAGGTTTTGTGTGAAAAATGAGAAGTTCAGATCAATCTCAGCTATGTTTACATTTCTGGCAGTATATTCAAGAACAGTTTATCAGAGATGTACTCTCCTGACTGTTTTTTGCTAAAGGTGCCAGACAAATCTATTCTTTCTTTCACTTCCAAATGCTGTGTTTTGTCACATGCCACCTTCCTGCCAGCTGCCTGGGCTCCTGACATGGTTGCAATGTAAATGTATAATGAGGGAATTCAAGCTATTGACTTGAACAGGCCAAGTCCCTAACCATCTTACCTTACTTATCCCAGATCTCCATTTTTACTTTTCACGCATCTTTTCCTCCCTATCATTCACTTAATATTTTCACCTTAATGCTTTCTTTGTCTCCTTTACCACTCTGATTGCTTCTGTCATGTTTTATTCATTTCCTCTCTCGGTGTTTCTTTCAATCTTCTTTTAAAACACGCTTCTTCTTCCTGTCTTTTCCCACATAGTTGCTAATTCCCATAACAGTGATCTAGTATCCCTGACACAGCAGGATTTGATGTGGTGAAAACCCAACATAGAAGCCACCAGCCTTTATCCTTCACTTAGAGAGCCCATGACATCTTCAATGTCACAGTACAAGGGAGAATGACTTACTACTTTGCTTTAGATTAGCCCATTGGCAGTCCTCATTCATGCTATGGACAGACAAGTATCGAAAGACTGAAGTTTACACTGAGATGGTAACAGCCATGGTGCTCAGTATTCATCCCCTACAGTCTCACTGGAGAGCACACAAGACCCAAACAGAAAAGGAATTCAGAAAATTCTTGCTACAAAATAGAAAACCTAGTCTGTGTGTTTGCCACCATGTGGAGGAGGCACTTGGGATAAGATATGCTTTATTCAAGGTTTTAAAATATTGCATACCTTTGTGCATCCTCTTTCATACTGGATATTCATTCATTTTATTAGAACTATTATTTTGGGCGAAATTCCAGAGTCCTGAGTTGAAGTCAATGAGAGGTTAATTTGACTAGAGACCAAATGAAAATTGAGAAGGTGTTTATCTTTTGGCACAGTGATTGTACCTTGCCTAGAATTGTGACCTTGCAATGTCCAAGATATGCAGCCCTGAAATAGCATCCAGGAGGAGATTTGGTCAGGTTGCAACTGAAAGCAGATGGCATATATAACAGAAATCATTGAAAACTAAAAGCCCTGCTGAGAGCAATATATGACATTCTCAAGGAAATCTGTCTTTGACACCTTGTACTATCATTTAAAAAAATTAAGATCTCTTTTATGAATTGGGAAAAACACACACTCCAGATCCTGCTGGTCGCTGCTCTGCCTTTGGACTGCAGAGCAAAGCAGGAGCTATGCTGCCAGCTCCTGTATATAATACACCTCCTTGTATGTCCACCTCATTCCATTGTTGCTACATGAAGGAGAAGACCAGTTGCTGTCCAGTTCCCAAGCTGAAAGATGTCTGCTTGGAAAGAAGGGTACCCCAAAAAAAGAGACATGGTGTCCAAGAGCTGGGTTAGTAAATTCTTCCTTTTCTTGTAAGGATGAAGCCAAGTGCTGAGTCTGATATGCACTCTAACCTACAGGACACTGCCTTTTTTTCTTCCACAGGTAGAAGATTTTACTTTTCCCAGTGGTGCAAGCAGTAAATATCACTCATTTTTGACAAGTCTTAGAAACTACATACAGGAATGAGAAACCCAACCTTGTGTTCTACAATCCTAAGAAGTGTGACTTTCTTCATTTTTTGCTTGTTCATATAGTAAGGAAAAATGGTGCTTTAATCTTGATTTGATAACTATGCCCACAACCTATTTCAATGAACATATTTAAGAGATGTACAGGATGTGATGGTGTTTCTTTTTCAAGACAAATAATATTTATGAATGCAGTTCTGTAAGCAGAAAAGATTTGAAGAGACTTTGTAAAATGTTAGCCACTCAGATGTAAATATTAAGCTATGATAACTGCTAATCAACCCAAGCATTCTGTCAAAGCTCACATGATGGGCTCACTCATCCTTGACAGCCTAATTGACACTATTATTCTCATGAGAAGAGTAACTTTCACAATAATGTACAGTACATACAAATGCAAAGAATTTATATACACCAGTTACCTTTCGCTGAGATGTTTTAGTAATAATATTTGGCCAGTGTAACAATGTTATTCATCATTTTATATTTTATGGGCAGCCAGAAGGGATGCATACTGTGCTTCCACCCAGTAAAGCAATAGTACTGTGGAAGAGTAGAGATTGGAACTAATTAAAACTTGTATCATGATGTCCAAGGGGGTGGAGTTGAAGTTGCAGCCCTAGCTGTGACATTTCCTAACTGGAAGACCTGAGCTTGCAAACTAGTAATGTTCTTTTCCCGTTGCTTTAGTGAACATTCATATTCTGAGGGATCCATTCATCAGTTGTAAAGCAAATATGCAACAGATGCATTCCATTTTGAAGTTCACTTTAAAATGCTAAAAGATTAAAGTGCCACTCTAAAGTCTTTCTAAGAGCCAGCCCTGCCATGCCCATGTCGAGGTGTCCTTGCAGGATGGTGACAGA
The DNA here is from genome assembly GCF_001522545.3 of Parus major. Classification (NCBI taxonomy): domain Eukaryota; kingdom Metazoa; phylum Chordata; class Aves; order Passeriformes; family Paridae; genus Parus; species Parus major. The sequence goes on from NC_031771.1 coordinate 51,660,014, forward strand.
ACATCAGACTCGTAAGAGAGCAGGACAGAGTCAAGTACAGCTATGACTTGTCCTCAAGATGTCTGCTCAATGGCAAGAAGCTTTCTGTTTTTATATAACTGACCACATAATTGTAAAAATAGATTATTCTAGGGTGTTGTGCATTAGTTTTTTAGGGAAATGAAATTCTTTCTATTTCAATCAGGATCTTCCAAATGCTAATGAGAACTTTAGAAAATTTTGCAGAGGAACAAGATTTTCTTTATGTTGATAGCATTCACAACATATTTTTCTGTTCATGTAGAGTCCTCTAGGACTACTAAAAACAGACTGCATATTATAATCTTTATTATTATTATGGGTTATGCATAGAATATCTAAATCTTAGGTCTGTTTCTATAGTACTGAAGCATCTCCTTGAAAAATACCAATTCCTTGAACAGAAGCTGTTACGGTTTTTGTGCAAAAAAGCACTAATATGGCCACAGAAAATACAGATTTTTACTCTAGTACAGGTATAAGCAATAATGTCAACAATGTAATTTAACCCCAGTTTCTTTATCTGTATACAGTGTATTCTTCCCATCTAACTGGGACATCTGAAAGAAAAGATAAGAAAGTAAAAAAAACCACCCAAAATGTACAGAAAGCTGGGATCTATCTAGTTTGTTTTGTGTTATGTAAGGGGGTTTTTTTATGTTACGTTGCTTGACAAATAGATAGATCAAAATGTTTTGTTTAAGAAACTACTCAGGAAAGATAAAATATTGGCTTGGGCAAAGAGAATCCCAGCAATCACTGCAAAAGCCCAGCTGGTGCATAGCTGTGTGGCAGCAATGCCTGGCGTCACAGACCTGTGAGCAGCAGCGATTGAAAGTTTGCCTCTGGCCTCACAGTCCCACCTGTCCTGCAACCAGCACTCATCTGATGCCACAGGGAGGGGGGTCAGAGAGTCACTGAAAATCAGAAAACAAGCTACTGCTGAAAATCAGAAAATAAGTCTAAATCAGAAAATAAGTTACTGCTAGTTCAGCTCTGTGAACCATCTCGGTAAAGTATCAGACAGGCACCAGAACTGGTGCAAAGGACCAGGAAATTGAGCTGGGAATGAGGGGTGACTGAAGAAGCATCAACTTACTTTCACTAATGTCGGTGCCGTGTTGCACTTCATCTTGCTGAGTAAAAAACAGAGATCAGCTTTTTATTGTCAGCAGCAAAGGTTTTCTGGGACTCCAGGGGAAGCACCAAACCAGAGTCCTCTTTCTCCATCGGCAAAAGCACAATGCCACCTTTGGGTATGATGGGGGGTTGGGAGGAGAGGTTCTCTATAGTTCTAATATCTTTTTCTAGCTGCAGTACAAGTGCTGAAAAACAGGTTCTGTTAGGTTTGAGGAGGATCACTAGGACTTTGTGTGTGCAGAAACTCTGCCCATGGGGCTGTCAGCTAGCCTGGGAAATCAGCACAGGCCTGGTGCCAGGGGCTCTGGGTTCTCCAGAAAGCTGATTGGGTATCTCCTTGCCTGTCTCCTTGGCCAGAAAAAGAAGTGGCCACATAGCCCTGTAAATTGCAAGGGGCCTAGTGAAAGAGTACAGAAGGACTCAAAAAGTTATAAACTTGGTCATCCTAAATAGCAAATTTAACATCACTTCTAGATCTGCAAGCAAATATGGCTGGCAACAAGACCTTACTTCTGAGAGTGTCTGTTGGAGGGATTATATTTCACACACCTTACATTTAAAACATTTCCATTCATATTTTGATTTCCTATCTCCTTTTCCTTCTTTTTCTGCCATCTTTCAAAAATATAGAGTAAACATACAGTCTAATGGTGACTTAGGAGAGTCAAGTAGACTGTACAAATTTAGGCAAATATAACCTTCTGTCTCAATAGTTTTAATTATTAGCTACAGAAATATTTGTTTTCAGCAAAAACCTTTAACTTAAAAAAATAGATGAAGATTTTTTAATTGCTAAGAGAAATATATCCCTATTGGGCTGTTTTAATGTTAGCTATCACTATTCTTTTATTTAATAATACATTTTATTGTTTAGTAGTATTTCCTGTAATTCTGAGGAGCTTATAAATTTAGTTATATAGAAATTATATATTATATAGAAGTTATATAGAGAAGAAAGATATATGTCTGTTGATTTCAAATGGGTCCCTTTTTCATTTTGCATGCTTACACAAGGTGCATAGTAATGGGTTGGGTTTTTTTCATTACCAAACAGCTGCATTTGCGTTCATTTGGTTGCAAAGCTGTTTACTTTTCAAATTACTTTATTAATTGAAAAACTAGTAAATATTGGTAATGTCTCCTCCTACTGTAATTGCCACCACATTTTTTATCCACATTCCCCTTACATTTGTTGCATATCAAGCCTGTTCCAGTACTTCAGTAGAGAGGCAACGAGATACGATAGAGAGGGAATAAGATGATAAAACAGTATTAGTTAGCCTCAAATAATCCTTGGATCTCAAATTCTGACAGAAATATTAATGACCTGAGACCTTGACAATGTTGTCAGATAGGACTGCCTCACTCCCACGGGGACAATCAGATCAAGAGAAGTTACACTATGACTCTGATTTAAACAGGCTTCATCCGACAAATTTAATCTCAATCTATCAGTGTGACAGAACTAAAATAATACACAAGGCACTTGTTTCCTAACCATGTTCTTTAATTCATTAATCTGTAGATTGCATTTTCCACCAACCCCAAATTTGAAACGTTTTCTTTTTTTGTTTTTTAAATAATAGATAGCCATGATGCACAAAGAACATTTTTTTATTTAGTGGAATAAATGCATCTGAAATACTGAATGAAGTACAGACCCCATTCTGCAAGCCCTCAATTCTTACCAGAAGCTCTGCTTGGAGGGCTTGCAGGATCAGTTCTGAGAATATATGAGGAAGATAAGAAGGAAAAAAAGAAGAGAGAAAGAGAGAGAGATTGAAAGGGATTTTGTGGAGACAGAGATATATTAAACAAGACTGTGCTTTCTATTTTCAGTAGTCTAACAAAAGTTCATCTCTGACTTCAGAAAAAGGATTCAAAAGAAAATATGCAGCCAAGATTAGTGTTTGCTAGCATGCCTCACCATTAAATTTGGTTAATGTGCTATTTCGAAAACCAGCTCAGAGAAAACTTTCTGGAATAAGAGAACATGCCTTGTTTCTTCCTCTCTCCCTCTCCCTTGTCTTCTCCACAAATATAAACCTGAATGTTCACATAACCTGACAGATTTCACAGTGGCTAGGTGGGAACAATGTTAACCAAAAAACATTTTGGTCTACCTAATGGGTCTGTTTTTTCTTAAACATTACTAAGCTGACTAGTAACCTGTTAAAGCTCAAAACTTCTTTGTAAAAGCAAAAAAAAAAAAAAAAAAAAAAGAAGAAACAAAACAAACAGTCTTTATAAATAAATTAAAATTCTAACTAAAAAGCTAATTATAAGGGTATTTGTTTTGTTTGAGGTAAGGCACATCTATTATCATAAAGATAATTAACTCAGTCTGACAGATCTAATAAAAGGACAAGTTTAGCATTGGCTTAGCCAGAAGCCCAAGGCAAGCAATTTTTATAATTACTAGTTATTGTAACTGGGCTCAGAGAAAATGGTCTGTGATATTTAAACAGCAATGTTAATTTGCATTTAGACCCATTTTTTTCCTCTTTCCCAGGCAAGATCTATTTAGCTGGAATGAGTAAAATAAACTTGAATAACTTAAAAAAAAAAAAAAAAAGAATGGCTCTCTTCTTACAGAAAAACTTGGTCTTTTTATGCTCAGATAATTAATATCCTCGCAAGGTAAGTGTTCTGGTAATCACAAAACAATTAAATGGCTTAATATAGTTTTAACACACAGAAAATGTTGAGTTTTCAGACTGAAATGATGCCTGCTGACTGCATTTATTCAGGGCAACTGTATCTTAATGTACAGATATGCTATAAGTGCCTCCACTGCCCATGCCCTCAATGTGCCCCTGCTGTTGAGCTGGTGAAGAAAGGGCAGGAGAGGGGGGAGGAAAACCCTCAGCTCCTGTAAGGAAGTGGTTCCCATTCACAACAAGAAAGGGAACAAAATAATATTCAGGAATATATGCATAAGAAGCAAATTGCTCCTGCTGGCATGGTGTAGTAGTCCTTTAACTAATGCTTACCTTGACATTTTGCAACACATTCTCTGCAAGAAAAACAAATCAACATTTTAAAAGGAGAAAGTTATTTTTTAACTGATTCTGTAATGAAGGTTTTAGAAATAGGTAATGACTAGAGTGAGAAAATCATTGGTGATATACTACAAAAAAAGTACCTTAAGTACTTGCCATTCAAGTATGAATTTCATTATGTACTACAGGCAGGTGATGTCAGCCTCTGTGCATCTTGTCTTGCCAGTGTAGGACCATATCTAGGGGGAACATTAAAGTCATATAAGCCTAAGCTCCCCAGTTTTCAAAGTGTTGTGGGCCTGATATATAGATGCTATAAACTGCCCTAAATCCTTTGAAGCCAGAGTCCTACAGCACCACATGAGTTCCACATGAAAAAGAGAGCAAAGGGAGCATGAAGACTTTGTTCCCAAGAGGGTGGAAAAAACAAATCTGAGACACTCATGAATCAAAGGGACCAGACAGATGCATGTTGGAGCACAGAAACAAGTAGCCCTTGTTTGCTGCCTCGCTTGCTGGCCTCCTTCAGTCCCAGCCTGACAGCAGGCGGTATAGCCCAGATGCACACATGGGCTGCAGACCTGGGCTGCACCTCCCCACACATTAGTTCACATCTTTTCTCATGGCAGAATATTTTGGATCCCAAGAATTTGTCTCATTATTCACCTGTTCCATTTTATGTCAAGGATTTTGTTTTGTCATCATCCCTGCTAACTTTATTTGTTAGCCATCCCATCAGGTGGGGTGGGGGCTCACAGCTCCTACTGCATGCTAGCCATGCAGTGCTGAGGGTGGAGGCATTGATCACTTGCTCTTTTGCTGCCTGGTTTTCTGAGACTGAAGACACTACCCTATTTTTGTGTGCCTCACTCTTAAAGGGTTTGATGTGTTTTTAAACAGCTCAGCCAAGGTACTTTTTTTTAATGGGAGACTAAATTTAGGATCATAAATGCCTATTTGAACTCTGAAATTAGCATACACTCTATTTTATGTTTGGCTATTGGCTGTGTATTAATAATTCAGTTTTTGTCTTCAGTAAATTGCACTTTTTCACTAGATACAAAAAACGAGATCCTTATCTAATTTGACTGAAGATTTTGATGATTTTTAAAAATTATTTTTTCAGCCTTCTTGTGCTTTGAGGATTTATGAATTTATTTATTCAGAAGGTCCCCTACCCACTAAAATCGCAATGTCACTTTGCATATCTGAGTAGTTTTACTAATATCAAGATTACTCACCATCTGAGAAGCTATATACTTTGCTGAAGGAGAGCTCAAGGGTCTGATCTGAGACAATCAAGCACTCTCTGGGCTGCTGATTAAATATCTCCTGAAAGGATTTGGTCCTTTTCAGAGTCATGACCCAGGAAGACCAGCAAATATTCATCTCCAGCCAATGTGGAAGAGGGAAGGCTCAAGGCTGAAGGTTGAGTCTACTAACTGTAACCTAAAATGTAATCTCTGAGCTCCTAAATGCTTATAGGTGTTGCATTTATTTCCTCAGTTCCAGAAAAACATCACCACCTCTGCTACACAGAAACAGGCAGAAAAAACTTTGCTTTTTTAATCTGTGTCATGGTTTTTATGAACCTTGAGGCCAGAAGAGAGGCAGAACCTTGCTGGGGATTTTGAAACTAAAACTGGGGAAAAAATCTCTCTTCTGAATTGTTGTATGCGTAACAAACACAACAACATGATATTTTGTGGTCCCTATCTACCCTGAGATTTGGAGATTTTTAAGCTACTTCCCCTAGAGCTCTAGGATTTCTGTCACTATTTCTGAATCTTCTCAACGGTGATACTAAATTTTCTTGATGAAGGATATTGTTGGTGACAATTCTATAGCTCCCACTTACTCCTATGATTTAAAAAAAAAAATGTTGAGGGCAATTCTCATTGCATTTTAAGAATTTAAAATGGGTCAGCTTTTGGCCTACATGGATTGATGGAGCCCTTTAAATAGACTCTAGCTATAGAATGTTATTAATCACTGTAGCAGACAAAAATTACATTGTTTCCTTGCTGAGAATAGCATGTTTTCCTTTGCTTATGAATTGATCCCCAAAAGGTTCCTCACGGGAATACGTTTGTTCTTTCTTTCTTTGCTTCTTTCTTTCCTTCTAAGGCAAAATGGCTTTAAACTACAGATGTGCTAATCTGTAGGAAACTCCAGAACTCATTGATCCATGGGCAGCATAGGTATTAATCTACCTGGACTGGGAGACTAAAAGAATGAACAATTAATTAAATAGCCTTGAGGTTATTTTTCAAAACAGCATTGTAAGCAGTGATGGGTAAACCTCAAAAGGTTTTATACTGGCTTTGGTTCAGATCAACTTCCTAAATTTCATAGACTGATCTACTCATTGGAAGCATACATAAGAGGTAAAAGTACTTGGAGATAATATTTTAAGTTAGACCAATTAGGCCAGTAATAAAAAAAGAGAAAATACTTAGAAAATTAATTTTAAACTTTCACCTGAAACTTAATACATATTCCAAACATATATAAATGTATCTGTAGGAGAAAGAATGGGTATTTGGACAGTTTTCCAAATATTCTTCAACATAAAATGCGAACTTAATTAATAAATTTTATTGTTCTCAAAATTACTAATTAGTGTTTTGCAAAATTGGTAGCAATGCCAATACAATACTTTTTTTTTATCTTTCTCACAGCTCTTATTTCTTGTTGCTTCCAGTAAATGAAAGGATCTTTGTAAAATGACACGCTTGATGATACTGGCAAATCCCACAGGATCATTTCTTTTGTGACACCAACAAAATAAGAGTGTGGAGAGATGTCTGAGTACAGATTTTGTGTATCAGCTTCCATGATACATAAATTGACCCATAAACTATAGATATTCATGTATCCCCCCACACACACACACTCTTTGTTCTTTACTTATTGTATATTTTGCCAATGCAGTAAAACTGCTGGATGACACAAAATTATTCTACCAGGCTTTTATCTGAGCAAGGGCACGGTAAAACCACCCTACAATGCAGAGCTCCGTTTAATTTATGTTGCCTCTATCTGATGCTTGTCACTGTCTTAACTGCACCTATGTCTACCTATTCCATTGCTTTTGATCATCTCAAAGGGCAGGAAGGAGCAGGAGAATGCACAAAAACTTGTCTTTTCCAGTGTATCATCAAGACATAAAGCCAGATTTAAAGCTGTTAGAGGCTGCCTATAATTGTTCTATCAAATATTGGAGCTCCTTCCTGTGAAGCGCTTCTGGATGTGACGGCACGAGCGATAATGTGACATTACTTGAGTAAATGGGTGGATAAAACAATTGCAATGATTTCTGTCAGGGTTTTAAGGGCGGCCTGCATGAACTTTGGTCGTGCAGTTTCTGCTGCAGCTTGGCACTGCTCTAGCTCTAACATTAATAGATCCCTCTTAGATCTAACAGCCAGATGGTCAGCAGTTGTGAACTACTTACTGAACTGCTCTTGAAGTGACGCCAGGGTATTTGTATACACATATTCTTTCTGCAAGCCAGTGCTATAAGGTCATAGGAAGAACAAGGTCAGAAGTGATGCATGCGTCTCATGTTTTTGGGGGCGTGCGTTGGCTTAACTGGCCACACACAGTTGCTGAGCAGCAAACAGAAGAGGTGGAGATAATAATTCATACCAAGTCAGCTATTAATTGAATTTTTTGAGTCTTCTTATGTTCACAAATTGTCCATGAACAGGCCCTGATTTTCCGGAATGCATTTGTACTCAGAGTTATTTGCTGACACAGGAAACAGAAACCACAGAAATGCTGGCTGGGGCTTACCCTTATTTCTTAAAGACTAAGCAGAATAGCCATCAACTAGGCACTTACCATGAGGCCTGGTGAAAGAAAAATGGAGCGTAAAGTCAAAATATAGGAAGCTGAAAGATAGAGATAACCATCATGAAAGAGTTCGCAGCCTCTTGACCTCAGCAATATTACCAGCTACATGCCATAACTTGATCTTTGGCATTAACTCTGCTGAGTAGGTGTTTGCTGTGTTACCATCTTCCTGGATTTTTTTTGCAGCTGTCTTAACCCTTGGGCTGCTGCCATGCTCCTCCTACATCTCATCCTCTTGACACACATTTCCAGCTCTCAAGGTAAATTTCAGTTACAAAACCTCCTGAAAGGAACTCGGAGCTCCTTGCCAGACATTTTATGAATAATTTGAAGATAAAGATACATTCGTAAGTGTATCTATTCAACCATTTTGATCAACTATTTTCACCCACACCATAATTTTTGCCTGCCTCTGCTGCTTTTATCTGACAACATGCATATGTACAGTTATGTCCTGAAGCACTTACAGTCCGAAGACAGAAGAGGATGGAAGACAATAGGGAACATAACTTCTGTACTTCCTTTTTGGCATGCCTGTGGTTCACCTTATAACTTTGAGCCTTTGCCTTGAACCTGCAACATCCTGGATGGACTCAGACACCTTTTGGGACCAGTTTGTTGAATACCTGCAATGATGCCCCCACTTCTGGGGAGCACAAAAGTCAGTGCTACTCACTCACAGTCTCTGCCATTTAGAAACTTGACATTGCCATAGTTACAATTTGAAAATCCCTTTTGATTTTTATTTCTCACTCCTTTTCTTTTCATATCTGAGAACACGGACTAAATTTCCACCCACCCTTTCCTCTTTTTTTTTTTTTTATATGTTGAACTGGAAATTGTTTCAAGTAGCTCTACTTTCAGTGCATATTCCTGGCCTAGCATAAAACTAATGAATAGCTCATTTGAGAGAAGTGTAGGCAGAAGGAATGTGATTGCAGGCAAATTTCACTAGGAACTGAAACAAACGTTCACAGAGAGTATTTTCCGGTGTTCAGTCACACTGGCTAACCATTAATTGATGGGAATAAGTGTCTCTAGTTAAATGCAGTATCTAAGTAACTGAGCTGTATAATACACGTTTCAGTGTTGCACTTAGCATATTGCTTCCACATGTGAGCAGAGAGGCTGTGTGAAAAGCAGCTTCACAGGTGCAATGCAGGGTGGGCTAACAGGTGCAAGAAGCCTTTGAAATCTCCTGTGCCTCTTCTCCTCATCTTTGGAAAAAAAATAATTCCTAAAACAGAAGGGATAATGGTGTGGGAGTTTCTTGTTTATTTGCCTTTTTAGAAAGGATTTAGGGGTTAAAATTGATGAAAAGAATAATACAAGTCAGTGTATTTATATTATTAGAGTATCATACCAAGATATCATCATAGAACAGCTGAATTTTGCCCTCAGAAAATGTCTTTTCAGTTAGGCTAGTCCTTGGGTTGGGTTTGCACAGCAAAAATATGATCCCACTTCCTTGCTCAGTCACAGTGAAGCTGCCTTGAAGCCAATTACTGCCTCCTGGTCACTTGTCACTGCTTGTCAGGAATGAGTATAGAGGGCCAGGAAGATCAAATACACTTATACCCCCTCTAGAAAGCCTTCAGGGCTTTTCCAGCACTCAGTGTAGCATCTGTGATTTCATCTCAGGTATGTTGCTATTTGATGATCGATACTAACTAGGACAATGTTTTTTTCCTTTTCCTTTGTCTGACAATGGATCTACCATGATGAAGAAATCTGAAAACAGCCACTGGAGCAGTGGAAATGAGTTTCTGTTCATAGGGGAAGTGTGGTAGTAACTAGAGGCAGCATAGTGTAGTTGTCTGCTTTTTTATGATTTTCAGAGAGAGGTAGACTCATCCTCATGCCAGTTACTAATGTTCTCTGATGACAGAGCCAGTGGAGTGAGACATGCTGCTCCCGTGCCTCGAGTTATCTTATCAGCCTCTACTCTTGATCCCTGGGATGCAAGGGAATTTCTAGCATAAACCTTAAGCACTCCCACAAGCCACCAAGTCATCTTAAATGCAGAAATTATTAAGCTTCTTAATTTAGAGACTTTATTTCTTAAGCCTGAATCTCTCTCCAGAAAGTGGGTGAGAAAAGTCAAACATTTATTAGAGTAGTCAATTATCTGAAGGAGTTCAGCTTTGCTGTAAATAACTTTTTTCCTTTCTCATGAATGTTTGCCCACTCTCTGCTCTCCCCATTTTTGGAAAACTTTCCTAGAACTTGAAACTTTAGGAAAAATAAAATAATATGTGCAAATGAATAAAGTCTAGAATTCTCATAAAATACACACCTTTCACGGACACAGGCAGGGTGATCCCACAGCAGATTTACCTTGCAGAACTTCTGGGCCCAAACCTTGGCTCAGTAAATAGGACATTAGACTACTCTACATCACCTCAACTTGTTGGGCAGAACACAATCCATTAATTACTTGGAATAGTAATAGGAAATAGCATTCCTGGTCTGAAACTAGTATAGATGGCATCAAAATATTATTAGTGTGGACATGAAAAAATAAATACAGTAAGTGTCACATAAATCCCACCTCTACAACCTTACAGGACACCTTCCTTGAGTTTTATTTTCACACATGGAGTACTGCATATTAAACTTCCAGCAGCAATGTTCACATGTTTTGCTGCTTAGGCCTAGTACAGTATTTTCTTTGCCTTGCTCTTTCACCTTAACTTTCCCTTCTATCTTATTTTTTGCACTTATTGTTCTTCATTTCATTCTTACCTGCTCAGATAGTCATCTGACCTAGTTTTATGATATGGATTAAAGTAAATCCCATAATGTAAGTATTCTTGCTTTTCTGTGTAAGTATTCTTCTCTGTCATCTGTGTTTTGCTGGGATTTTGGATACTGGGGCTGGCTTTGGTTGAGAGAGCTTCTGTGTCTCTGAGCCTTACCCCCTAAGTGACTGGGATCATGCTGTAAGCAACTTTGTTCTCTTGCTTCTTGGGTACCCATTATCTCATTGCTTCAAAAGCAGACTTAATTCTTCAACCTCTAAAGATAACTTTGTCTTTAATTATTCAGTCATAAACTCCCACTGAGGTGAATGAGGGAGGGAGAGGGAAGGTTCCTGAATATTTTAAATCGGAAATGCCTGTTTGAAAGATTTCTGGTTTTGCAGTGTTAACTCTCTCTGGGTAAACACACACTTATATGGGAAAGAAGCAATCTCTTAACATTATTGGGTTAAAAAGCCAGCTGAGATTTGTTCTCATGCAAATCCCTCTGCCAGTTCATCAGTACTGGCAATGTCTAAGAACATTAAGAAATAAAAGCAAACATGAACATCAAGGAAGAGAAGATCCTTCCTTCATTTCCATTCTGTGATGATGAATTAAAATTAGAGTGGAAGGAAATCAACAAAGGTTTTTGTTAGCATCCCAGCCCCAGCAAAGGTGTTGGACCATAGTGTGCCTCAGTTCAGCTTTTTATCTGTGCTCTTCTTTGTTTATGAAGCTCTCAACATACTTTTGTCTAACAGCTGGTAATGTGTATGAGCCGACTGCTCAGTGCTGTGGCTGATTTTCCTGCCCTGTCTTGCCCCAAGACTTGCTTACTGATCCATACATTCCATTGTAGGAATGCACCTGAATTTCATCTCTCATTTTCACACTTGCATAGTTTTTCTTTTGCAGGGTAATGGCTGTTATAATTGCTATGTGACATACGGTCCGAGAGGTCTATCCCAAAGTGAAAGTTATATATACATCACATTTGCAGGTATGATTTTCTATTTCTATTATTTAAGCATGTAGTAGTGGGGTTTAACTATTGTTACTACAGGATTTTAAAAAAGAGAACAACTTATAGAAGGCAATGAGTAGGAGTTCTTCACTTAAAACCACAACTTTATGGAAACAGCTAGCCGAAACTACAGGAGTCTCTGGCCAACAACTGTGACCACACAGCTAAAGAGATTTTCATTTTCAAGCCTCCAATTAACAATCAAAGACTGAAGAAGTGAGAGTGGTAAAATAAGAAATGAGAGTGTATGCCTACCTGAAGTGTGATACCCTTGAAGTGTGGCACACTGCACCATACCTTTGTGCTGTTGTGGCAGTGGCTACTGTCCTTGCCATCCAGAGAGTGCCTGGTGCTGGTGCTTTTTTCAGTCTCCTGGTGCTTGTGAAAGGAGTATATACACTGATACACTGTCCCAGGCAAAGCAGTCCTACCAGACAAAGTGTGCCATTGAAATACAGGACAGGTGGCAGGTACAAAAACCTATGAATACATTATTCACACACCCACACATGGAAAAGAGAGGGAAACTTGGATTGTTCCCCCACACATACCCAAAAAGATAAAAAACTGCTAATTTCTATCCAAAATTTTTTTTTAAACTTGAATAGATAAAATTACAACAAAGAGCAGCTTTAAAATAAACAGCTCTAGTGTAAGCAGTGAACAAATGGGCAGCATGTATATATTCTCTGAAGACTAACATACAACTACCATTCCTGATCTCCTGAGTTTTTTTATCTGAACTCTAGAGCTGCATTTCTGCATGGCTTTGAGCAAGCCACTGTGGGATAGATTTAACCTGCTCTCTGGCTGGCAGTGCTGGGTAGTTATCACCTAGGTGTGAGTGCAGGTAGCTGAGGACAGTGAGGCAGGCATGTCCATCTTTTATCCTAAGGTGAGGGTACTCTTCTGCTTGCAGACCAGAGTCCCAAGGGCTTCCAGTCTTTATAGAACTAATAAAGGATTGGTGTATCAGCCTTATTGCTTACATGCTTTTTATTTCTATGAATGTTTTTTTTTATGCTTTGTATTAAAATTAGTCCCACCAATAATGTGTATACAATACTTTAAAACAGCTGCATTCCTTAGCTTGCACCCAGGTTTTCCTATTACCTATGGCTACCAAAATTATTTTATTATTGGTTTGTGGTTATTTGGCTTTGTGGTTAAAGAAGAAAGCCTGGCTTTCCTTGTGAAAGATTGCTTTCCTCACAGAGAGCTTGAGTTTTCAGTGTTTTCATGTTACAGTATTCCTGACTGAATGCTTACTCTTTCAAAACCAAGTTTACTTGAATTAATCTGCATACTAGTCCAAATATTACTGTAATCAGCTTTTTTAATTTCAGAAAAAATATTTTCATTTATATTTAGAGAAATTTATTGATACTTGAACAGTTCTACTGATGCTAGGAGAGTCCCCAACCTAAAACATATGTCTAAATACTCATACAATTTTTGCTTAAGCAAATATTTTTTCACAGTCAGGCAAAGCTTACTAACCAACATTTACTCAGATCAATATATTTTAATTGAAACTAACGGCAGATAGCTTAAACCAACAGTTTTTTCACTGAACGAAGTACATTAAATCAATACATTGCCAAAACCTGTGAGATCTTGTATAAAAGGTATTTTCATTCTTAGCTAAATTAGTTTTATTGAAACTTATGCATACTAACAATAATCAAAAGTACTGACATTCAGATGCTGCTCATGGCATCATTGCATTCAGAAAACTTCAGGCAAACTTACACAAAGCTATATAAAACAAGGAGTTAATTTGCTGTAAGTGAAGAAAGAAAAGGCTCAGGGTTGATTCCTTCTCTTCCTTCTTATGCTGCAAGATATTTGTCTAATCTTGGGTGAAGCCCTTAGAGGACCAATTTAGACCTGGACTTCTCCAGCTGATACCAGCAGAGTAAGCCAGGCTCCTCTCTGCTCAGCCATGCTCCACATGCTGACACCTGGTGCAGGTGACTCAGCACCTCAATTATTCTGGGAGTGCACAAACAACGTGGCCATTTCAACCAAGTAGCTCAAGTTTGGTGAAATCTGTCATTAGTGGCTGATATTTAAAATTTGTCGATGCAAGAGAGAATTAGACACCTCAATACCCATAGAGATAAGCACACCTTTTATCTATTCATAGATGTACAGACCAAGGACAGCAGCACTTCTCCAATGTGTGTCTTCTTTGACTCCAAGCTTTTGGGCTGGGGACCATCTCTGATTTTCTGCTGAGACAACACGTCCCAACAGGGTCTCAGTCACAGTTAATATGAAAGCAAGCTGATTGTAAATATAGAATTGGAAGAATTGGTGACTTAAGTGAGAAACTGATAGCATTTACCCATCTGCTGGATTCCTATTTTCAGCAGGAGATACACAAGAGCATAGACACTACTGTGCGTAGGAGCGATGACACAAAGACAACTGTGTGGGATGGAGGCTGGCACACGGTCATCTGTTTTGGTATTCAGTTACAATTACAGCATAATTAGTCTACTAATTGCATGCCCAAGTTTAGTTGATGAATTTGTATTTGTAATTACAGCTTATTGAAATGCACTGTGTTTTCAATGCTTGCCTCTGTTTCCATTTGAGAGTGAAATTTTCTTCTTCCACTCCCCTTTTGTTGATTGCACATGCAGAAATGTAAAAGATGACCATAACCCATGCAGGCAAGTATGTCAGACCCTTGCAAAAATAGCAGCCAAACTATAACCATCAATTCTGCAATCTATCTATGGGAGCTCCTGGTCTCAGGTGCAGTTTGTGGGCTTCAGAGCCAACACTGTGCAGTGTCATGGGCCATCCCTGTTTACAGAATCATGCTGGGGGATGCCAAGCTCCTGCTACTCAAGTTATCACCTGTTGAAAATGGACTTTCAAAAAGCAGCCTCCATTTTCTGCAAAGATATTTTTCAGTTCCAGATGCAGAAAATTTTGCAACTGTCCCAATAACAAGCTCTTCCCTGATCTTTTCATGTGAAGTGAGTAAGTTGAAGCCATAATAGCAAAGTAATTTCTTAAACAGAAGTATTTTCTTTCTTAGAATCTACAGGGAAAATACTTCCTTTTCTTCCATTTAGTTTCTTTGTATCCAGCTGAGAAGCATAAGCTAAGTACTAAGGTTTTAAAGGACTTATCCTTTAAGAAGAATCTTGGATGATACTTTCAACAATGTAAAGCTTTGTTTTTATTTGATAAACCTTCATAAAGCCCCCACATTCTTTGAAGTTCTGAAGTGGTTGCCAGGAGTTTCTGTCCCACGAGAAGGTAAGGTGGCAGCCACATGACATATGTGCAGGATTTTATGCATTCTACAAGAGGTTAGAGAGTCTGTCTCACTCTCAGAGAGATGCCACTGTATTTATAAGATGGTCTGTACCAAGGGAGAATCAAACTGAAACTTGCAGCCTGTACATTCTGTAACAGTTTGCTTTAATTAAAGTCAGACATATTCCTAAGCAGAACTCCAGATCAAAACATACTCTTCAAGCTTTGGGGAAAACAGATCATGGAGTAGTATTTTTTTTTTTCCCCCCTAGCTTCCTTTAAAAATAAAAGAATTGATTGCACAAAAACTTGGTACTGACAACTGGGGAGCTATAGACTCAAAGTTTCTTGAAAACTAAGTAGATGGACCATACTGTTTCATTTTCTATGTATCTATTCCCCATGATTTATGATTCCCACAGACCAAGATCTGAAAACTCAGGCCAAAATGCTGAAATGAAGAGCAGAGGAAGTAAACAACATTGACATTTCAGAGTAAAACCCTTTCAAGCTCAGTTATCTCTGTTGTTAAGGAAGCTACTGATGTAAGGGAAACTTTTGGAATGAAAGGAAAAATAAAGAAACTACCTTTTAGGAGGAGCATGAAGCTGTTGATTTTTCAAGAAACATATTTGATATCTCTACTCTTGCTTTGTTCAGCAGAGATCCGAAAAGTTATTAACTGGAGAAAGAAAACAAAAACAAACCTACAAAAAACCCATCCCAAAAGCCAAACCACAAAGCTAAACAAACAAATCTCAAACCAAGAGAAAATTTCCACAGATTTCATAGGACAGCACAGTTGACAATTTTCATCTGTATGTGGTTTATTCCTTCTCTGCATATCTTTGGTCAAGAGTGCTTCAAATCTGAGAAAAAATGTTGTCTCATTCAGCTACTGTGAAATAGATGAAAGTATCTGAATGGGGAGGCAGGGCTCGTTTTGTCGTCTAGCCTTGCCTGCTATACTGTTTAGGTTCCTACACACTTTGGAGTCCTAATTATTCAGCCAGACCATAGACCATATCCTTTAAATAAGTAGCAATATCCATTTAACAAGTTCTTTCACAACTTAACAGTCAAGTGCCATTACCTATTTAACAAGTAAGTTAATTGAGATGTTGCACACAGTGCAATCCCCTTGTAAATTCAATTAATCCCTCACAACCGGCTCAGACTTGCTGCCCTTCAAATACTTGCACAGAGATTTAGAAAAGGTAGTGTATTTAGTGAGGAGATGAAAGAGAGGGAGAGATTTTTTGGCAAGTGTTTGTAAAATGGTCATTATACTTGATAATTTTATGCATTGCATTCCATATGATACTGTCAGCCTGAGCATCTGAGTATCTCATTCAGGCACATACAGTTTGCATGTGTCAGTTGATGTTAATTACAGTGGTAGTGTGAGGACGGATATATGTAAAAAGCCTTGAGATAGAAAATATAAGTTCAGACTTTGTTAATTATTACTTATTTATTAAGAGGGCTTTGGTTGATCTGATTTTGTGAGGTTTTGTGGTGTCTCTCATTCTTAAGGCAGTCTGTAAGATACAAACTCTCTACCCCACACGTAATGAATGTATTCTGTCTTGTTGGTTAGTCCTAAACAAGGGTTGAAAAGAGAGAGATCTTGCTAGCACAGAGAATCAGCACTTTTCAATTACCCTGTTTTGTGGTACAAGGTGGGCTGGTGAGGTGACCTACAGCAGGAAGTCAGCACTTTTTGAGGGAGTACCAGCATATTTTTTTCATTTGTTTGCTTCAGCCTTCTATTCTCTTTCAAATGGATCAAGTTTCCCTTCTTTGGATCTTTAACTTTGTCCATTAGTACATCCCCGAAGAGTATTTTGTCAAACAAAGCAAAACACCTTGAAGACAATTCTATGTTTTTTGAGAGTTATAGCCCATACTTTGTTTATATATAGTGATTATTTATTGAGTTAGCACTCCCAAAAGGCAGATCTGGATACCAGAAAAATGCTTTAGATAATTGCTATCTGGTTTTCTTTCCTGATATTTTGTGGTATTTCATGCTGTCTTAATGGCATCACCTGAGATTCTTTGGGCACAAAAATATTTTAAACTGTGGCCTGTGATAAATTTTCAGGAAGTGCTTTTCAAATTCTCATACTAGGAAGCTCTGTTGAAAATATTCTTATGGCCAGGTTGTTGTTCCAGATAACATACTAACAAATGGCTATACAAATCTTAGAGCCATAAGAAAGATTGGGGAAAGAGATTATGATTATTGTAAACCTAACTCCTACATTGAACAAGTGTTTGCATTTAACCTTTCTTTACTGTATTTTGGAAATTAGAAAATAGTTTGCCATGTGATGCTTCGAAATATTTTCTTATGTTAAGTTCTCAGTCAGAGGTTTGCTAAGAATCACTTCTCTCTCCAAATACTGCTCTCTTTAGGAACTCCGAGAAGGACTCCTGGATTTAGAATACGTTGACGAGAATAAAACCACATTGAAAAACTCAAAGGTCCAATAACACCTAACTTACTTGCACTATAAGTAGATAAATATCAACTATGAAAATGTCAACAGCTACAACTTCAAGAAATAAAATACCGTATAATTTTCATGTGGCCATGAGAGAGAGTGCTGTCAGCACCTAAGGAAATCAAGAAAGCTTCAGGTATTTTGAGATCTGATGGCCAAGGAAAGCTAGCTCATCTTCTGAGATGGTTTTAGTAAGAACAATGCTGGAATAGCACAGTAGATTATTTAGACACCAAACTGATGCTATCAATGATTTTTCATTAGTCTATGCTCTACACGCCTCTTTTGGAACCAATGCTGACCACACAGCTTAGTATAATTGAAAGGCTAAGCTCTGTTTCCATTTGATATTTTCCCTGCTGTTTCAATGCTAATATTCACATACAATAGGAGGAGATAATAATACAAAATCTATATTACTCTCAAAACTATCTTTTGCTGTCTAAATCCATTGTACTCTTTGGGAGCTAGTTAGCTAATTATTAAAACAATATCTAAAAATAATCAACTTCCAGAAAAATTGGCAGGCCAAATTCAGCTCCCATTCATCCCCAGACAACACCAGTGCATTGTAGTGTATGAGGGAGGATTATAGAAAACAGTGTCAAATTATTACTGTTCAATAGTGGATAATTCATGTGTGGCTTGTAGGAAATAGCCTAATGGCTTTACAGACAGCCATTACACTCTTTACCCCCTCTTTATCTTGTTCTTTGCTTGCCAGATTCAAGCACAGCATGTGCTATAGGAGGACCTGGGTATCCTTGCAAGACCTCTTTCATCTCTCATTGCAGATAGGATCTGGCAAAGAAGGAGTACCACATTATTTTAACACAAAGACAACTGCCACATTATTTCCCCAGTGGCCAATCACCCTGCAGGGGACAAGTTCATCTATATTGTACCTGCTTAACATACTTCATTAACTCCGTCAATTACCAGCTACCTCAGCACCTTTTCTGTTGGCATTACACAATTTATTCTTTCCATGTCCCAAACAGTACCACAGCTCCTACTGCTTCACAATCCAAGTAAGGAGATATTAATCTTAGAAATATGTATTAGAACAATTAAAATAGATTTTCAAGATGGTTTATGGCTTGTTTTCTGATGGTGTTCAGCACCTACTACTATTTTTGAATTTTAAATATAATGGAGAGCTCCCTCTCAAGAGCAGACATACGTCTTTTAGAGGGAACTATAGTTTTCTTTGACAGAGACTTTCCATAGAATTTCTCCCTGCCAAGTATAGCAGCAAACTTTTCTACATACTCTTTCAAGATAAACTTTAAAGGTAAATAAATAGAGACTTGACTTCAGTCACCTCATTGAGGCTAGCTAGCCTAGGAACTAAGGAGCATATTTACCCTGGGCTCTTTCTGCAGGCATTGGAGACAGACTTGCCATTCTGAATAGAAATTCAGCCTACCTGAGCCAAACTATACTCACTGACTTGTGTGAGTCTCTGTTCCCCACCAGAGCCTTAGTTAAGTGTTTTTTCATTGAATGTGTCACTTAGAATATCCTTGTGACAAGCAGGACTTTTGGTTTTATAGAGACAGTTCAAGAGGCTGGAGTTTCAGGTGGCTGCAATGGCCAGTAGAAAGGTGGGGTTGGATGAGGAGCTAAAATTTGGGGATGGGAGTAAGGTGGCATTAAGATTGGGTCTCTAAACACAGGAACAGGTATGGAACTGGAAGAAGGGGGCTTGAGAGCTCCAGGGCAGCAAAGCTGCAGGACTCTCCTCAGTCAGAAGGTGTAAAACTAGAAAGAGCATTTGTTTGAGTTAGCACTCAGTGTACATAATTGCCTACTTGAATATTAAGCTTTGCTTACGCTAATCAGCTTCAGTGCATGAGCCCAGATCACCAGAGAAAGGTGCTTGGGGGGAAGTTTGGGTGCAAAAGGGTGGGCACAACTGCACAATTCCACAATTCCCCACCACTGCTGTGGGGCAAGAAGAGAAGTACAGGACTGCTCCCCACTTCCCTTCCTCGTCTTCTTTTCTTTCTCTTTTTTTTTTTCTTTTCTTTTTTATTTTCCTCTATCTGGAATATGACAGGTTTCTTCAAAGGACACTTTTGAAACTAAGAAAACCTGTATTTTCACAGAAAAAATCAAACAGTAAATGACCTAATGCCTGCTACAAAGACATCTGATTAAAGCAAATTCAACATACAGTTTAGAACAGACTAGCATCAAACGTTCTGAAAGGGAACAGATGAACCAAGAAAATTGAAAGTCAATGGAAATCCTAAATACCTCCTGATTACATGGAGTTTTCCAAGTCATTTTTCAAAAGGAGCAAGGGACATCTGATCGCTCAGCTCCTGCTCTAATTAGGTTGAAAGGCAAATCCTTCAGAAAAGGGAAGTATGGCTCGAGGTTACCCATTGCAATTGTGGAGTCTGTTGTCAAGTTGTCGGTTTCTGCAGGATTCAGCTTTCCAAATGAATATTTCTTCCAACTGAATATTTTTTTGCTGCTTCTCCTTTTCTCTTCATGTTTTCTTTTTTTCTACCTGAATCAGTATGCTTCTTCCAGAGGTAGCTGCTGCATACTTCTGCAGGTATTGATCAGGGCAGTCTCTCTGATCGGCTGGAGAGAAAATGACATTACCTGTCATTTTTCCCATGCTACAGAATTGTAAAATCCTGTACATGGTTTCAGTACATCAATTAGCTTCAAAATACTATAACTGTATATTAAGAAATAGCAGATACCTATTGCCATATGCTACATTTGTATCTTCACTACCCTTCAAGACACCTCTGGGGGCATTACAACATTACAAGTACAGTTGGAATGTGTGTATAGCCTAAATATGTAAGGAGGAAGGGTCTCCATAGTGAGGATTGTATCTGCAACAAATGAACTTTTTTTTTTAACATTTCCTTACTTAATACTGCTGTTTGAGCTAAGATTCTTTTTAATATTGGTTGGAAAATCTGTCAAAGTGAATTCTCTAATTGCAGTAAAAATAAAACCTTGTGATTCTCTGATGTGCCCATAACTTGAATTCTTGAATTAATGCAGGAAGGGTTTAGGGAGTTGCAATACAACAAACTACTTCCACTTCTGTAAAAGCTGTTTGTTCACAGCCAGGTGTAGTAGGTTTTTTTTTTCCCCTTTCTTTTTTTTTCCCTCCCCTTAAATAAAAATGAACGCTGTGCAAACACCAGCTGACTCCTTTTTAATCTGTCAGCACATTCTTTACATCTGTGCATAAACATTATTATCACAAACTCAGAGTGTTACTGCAAAAATTATCAGAGTCCTCAAAATGTACTCTCTGCAGTCTTCATTGGAATACAACTTTAATGAGTTAATGTGAGAACAAGCAAGCTCTAGGAGGAAAAAAGAAAGGCTTTTCATTTTCACAGAAGGTTAGCCAGGGTTTCTTTCACTATCATGTGTATGCACAGGGTAAATATTTTGTACTTAGTACAGTATTTTCTTCTGACATATAGTTGGCCTCAATAATGTTTCTTATTGTGTTCACTTAAAATACTAACCATTGATGAAAAGACACTGTCTGAGGGAGAATGATAGAGGACATGGCTTGTTTTCAGAGATTTTTAAAGATTACCTTTTAGAATAGAACCTCTAGCTAGGTATTAGTGTGTCTGTATGTAGGAAAAAACCACAGACATATTTTTCATGTTTATAGGGATGACCTTTTATGTTATAGTACAATGCTTTGAAGCACAGTTATTTTAATTGCTTTATATGCCTATTGAGACCATTCTGCATGTCACTTTGTTATATATAGCACCAAGTCACATATGTTTGGTCAATGAATCTTTTGCTGCCTTGATATTTATGTAAAACTCTGAGCAGGAGTTGTGGAAACACTGTACTCTGGGTTTTGCTCTTGGTGTTTTTTTGTTGTTTAGGTTTTTTACTGTCACTCTAGCTATATACCTAATGAGGTGACAGGAAGAATTAAAAATGACAGATTGTTTTGGCTGCAGTGGGGCTGTCTGAGCTGTATTTTCCTGTAACACAGCTCAATAAAACCAGCTTGTGGAAAACCCTGTGCATGTGATTCATGGCTGCAGCAGGTTTGGGTGGAGGTTTGAGGAGGAGCAGCGCTGGGCTGGGCCGCAGGGACGGGCACTTGGCACCCCATGGCATGGCAGCTCTGGGGTGCACAGGGCTGCTCTGGCACCAAGCTCCCAAAAACAGCTCATCAGCGCCTGGGAGGGCTGGCAATGGCACACTTAATTCTCTCCAAACACTTGTATCCCTGCAGCTTTCGGTCCATAGCGCTTCTGAAGTGTGGTGGCACCTTCTGCAGCCCTGTCCTCGGAGCTGGGGAGCGCTGGGAAGGCGCAGGTGGAAAACCAGCGTGGGGATGCGGGGCAGCCTCCGTGTCTGTGCCAATAAACACATCAGCATCCACCTGCCATTTTGCTGCTGTGTTCCTGGTGGAAGAATAAAGGCATAAAGGTATCAGAAGAGATTCCTAGGACTGAATGGTTAACTACAGGTGTTAGACTGATAGCTGGTGTAATTAAGAAAAAAGATCTGTCATTTCACAGACTGTGTAGAATAAATTCCAGATATCCACGCATAATCTTTCAAAGTGCCTTTATCTCCAGAGCCAGAAAGGGTGACCACAGAATACCCTGAACTCAATTATGTACTTTCTGATTATCATATTTTTATTTCTCAAGACACAGGGCTAATAAGAAAGATCAAAAAATGTTTGAACCAGAGTAATTTCAAATGTCAAGAACCAGTTATTCTTACAACATGCTCCCAGGTCTTGGAAATGTAAGCTGTTCTCTGTTTGGTTTGATTCCTCTTAGGGAGTGAAAATGAGGGACTAGGAGATTTAAAGTGACTTTGTACTGTGGAATCAACACATGCTTTTGAGACCTGCATTTGACACTGGTTTTGAGGTGTTTATTTTATTTTATTTTATTTTATTTTATTTTATTTTATTTTATTTTATTTTACTTTATTTTATTTTTTATTTTATTTTTTATTTTATTTTATTTTTGATTGTATTTTTGGAGTTGGGGACAGTGAAATGATGTTGGTTTGATTCTTTTCTTTTCTTTTCTTTTCTTTTCTTTTCTTTTCTTTTCTTTTCTTTTCTTTTCTTTTCTTTTCTTTTCTTTTCTTTTCTTTTCTTTTCTTTCATATTGTTTCCCACACACCAAACTGCAGAGATATTTCAGGGAGTTTCCCTTCAGTTCTTTGGATCAGAATAACTCAGGTAAGAGTCAGCAGGAAGGATGAATCCAAAATAATAAACCCACATCAGGTATTTACTTTAGGAGGAAAAGGAATGTTGCCAATAAAATGAGTAATAAAAGGGTGAGGCCAAAGAGGTGGATTTCTCTCCAGCAGGAAATAAAAAAAAAATAAATAATTCTGCTTTCCAAATGATTATTTGAAAAAGAATTCAGAAAGTACCTGACTTTATTCTCCTTACATTCCTCACGTTCAAGGTACAGTGCACATATGGATGTTCAGGAAAACCATGTGGTTCTGCACAGATGATATTCTGCACGTATAATTTCCTACAGGGGAGAAAACAGCTTCAGCCTGTAGGTCTCTAGTTTTTGGCAACGAGACATAGCTGTTGTGGTTGGATTTCTTGAGATGCTGAGCAGCCATAAATTCAGGTGAAGCCAGGGGAGCCATACATACCAAGCCTGTGTTATCAGAGACGGAGCTGGTTTGGTTCTTTGTTCTCCAACTGGCTCACCAAGAGAAGTGACACAGAGGTGCCAAGTGTTCCACCCTCCCAACCAGGGCTAAAGTGCTGCCTCCATCAGACAGAGGAAGAAGATAATTAAACGCAACAACTCTATAATGAGAATGGCAGCTTTGCTCCAATCAGGGAGTGGGTGAAAAAGAGTAAGTGAGAAAAATTTAATTTGAAGCTTATCCCTAGGCTGGCAGTTGAATTCCGTAGTTATTTGGGTCTCCGACAAACTAGCCAGTTCTGGGGAGCAAAAACAAAGATGGAAAAATACTGCAAGTAATCATGCAAAGTAGAATTCTGAGGGTAGCTTCAAGATAACAAAACAAAACTGTTTTCACTGAGATCAATCATGTTAGTTTCTGTCTTTTTTTTTTTTTGTCCTAATTATCAGTGCCAAGCAGGAATCACAGATTAGACAGTATTGAAGCTATTTTTAAGTTTAGTTTATTGAAACCTGTTTTTTTCAATGAATCTGCTCAGAAAAAACTTAGCTTTTAGATTCTCTGCTATATTGCTCACACTATCCTGAAAGGAAAGGAGCAGATGTGGATAATTCCTCTCGGGACCAAGATCATTGCAAAGAGTTCAGAGACTCACATGCACACATTAAATTAGGAATTTGAAGGTGGGGTGGAGGGGATCTATTTCTTGATTATGCAAAAAATATGCTGCTCAGGGTTTTTTTCCCAAAACTCTTTGGATTTGGGAGTCCTTTTCTCATTGTGCTGGGATGACAGGCTAAAGACTCCTTTTGCACTAATGTCATTTGAATCTGGGTATGGTTTTAGGAAATTACATGCCTGGGCATTTAGATTAAAGTTTCATCCAGAAAATGCTGTATCAGGGTGAGGAGGGATTTTGGACCATGCCTCCTGGCAAGGTGGCAACCCAGGTAAAATTTCTCATGACAGCTGGCCATGGTCTGTCTGTCAGGCATTTTGTGTGGGAGGGAGAAGAAGAAGGATCAGGAAAAGAGGAATGTATTCTTTGAAGGTTATTTGTTTTAATCTCAGTTTAATCTACTCTAGGTTTAATAAGAAGAGCTTGGGAAATAAAAGGTATTAGAAAGGGAGAAGAGAAAGACAGGCAGAGAGAAAAATATGCTGAGACATATTGGAGAACTGTGGAAAATATGAAGATGACAACTAGACCTGATCCAAAATATAAAGCAAGCATAGAAAATTGCAAAGTGATACAAAATAGGATACAAGACAGGCAGATAGAAAAAATTCTGAATTACCAGAATTACATGTTATATGCTTCTATGCCCTTCTATGTGTGTAAATGTGTTTAATCTCTTCACATCCATAAAATGCCCACATTTTTAAAAAATACACTTTTAAGAAGCTGTGGTACACTAAATGCTAACCTTCATTTGTGGTTGTGCTCTAAGAGAATAATTCTTTGTCTCTGTTACTCGTTATGACAGACAAATAATAGTGGATCTGTGGAGTGAGCCAGTGTGCATTAAAGATCCATTGACAGCGTTATACACATTTCAGTCGGATCTGCCCTGAAAAGTTGTAGTCCAGCCCTGTGGGCTGAGTGGTCGTTCCCAGTTGGAGTGCACAGTGTGTTCTTACAGGGTATATCTCCCTCTTTAGTGTCTTATGAATAAAGCTGGCTTGAGTGATCCAGACCTGCTGAATGTTGTAACCCAGTGAGGCACAGTAAGTGGCAATGGCAAGACTCACATGCCAATGTAGACTTTCTACAAGAAGTTAAATGAACATCTGTATCCTTTCCAGGGTACAGCTTGTATAGCTGTCAGCAAACCCCAAATTCTGTGGTTTTGTACAAAGCTACTTCATGTCACATCTTGACACTTATTCAGGATCTACATTATGCTTGTGTAGCATAGGTTCCAAAAAGTTTGTGTATTATTAATGAGATAGTGGAAATGCTCTAGAATCAGCTTTCATCTAAATGAAGGTGATGATGTTTATCTGTACCCTTTGTATTCATTGTTGTCTTGAGTGCACAGTGCTTCCTGCTGGTATCTGTGTTTTTCATTTGCTGACTAATCTCTTCACCTGATCAGTATTGATTGTAACTCTCAATCCATAACCTTTAGGCACAGTGACATTATGGTTAAATAAAACACAGATGCAAAAATAATTATCAAACTCCGATACTGGTATTTCCCTTCTGGCAAACAGTTCCAGCAAAACTTATATTTTACAACTAGAAGCAGTATTTTTAGAGAAAAGTGTAAATGGAAGATGATATACAATTTTTTGTTCCTTAATGTAGATTACTTAAGAAGAAATGGTAAGTTACCTTGTAGAAATCAACAGCTTCTTCAATTGGATTGCTTCTGTCACTGCATGGACACAGTCTTGTTTGATGTCCTCCTACCATTTGTCTTGCATGGAGTCTTTTATCTAAATCCAAAGCAATGCAGTCATCACTGCTGCAATTCAATAATGGCTCCACAGGAGCTGTCATCCCCAGTTTGCTATTCATCTTATAAAGCCTTTGAGTTTTCAAAGTATCCACTAAAGTTGGTATTTCAATGCTGTGGACAGATCACTTAAGGTTCTTTTGTATTTTCAAAACAGGTTTAAATTGAGGACGGACAGATATTGAAATGCCCAACTTATTGTACCTAGGTGCCAAAGGAGATGATGGAAATGTCAAAAGGTAATTGGACAATCACACCCACCTCCCAGCTGAAAATCTGTGACTATGTGAGCTTGAATGATGCTTTCACTCAATAGTGGCATTGCCTGTGGGGAATGAGCCCCTTGGAACTGAGGGGAAAAAAGACAAAGAGAGGAAAAAAAAAATCTGAATTAGCCACTAGCAGCACCAGGAAGTGAAAATTATTATGTGATAACAACATGAAGTATAAGGCAAGAGAGAACTTATATAAATTTCTTCTCAAGTATAAGATTCCCTTTATTCCATTTGATACAGACTTAGAAAGCAGGGGTCATTTTGGACTTGAAAGTTAGTGTGTGAAGGAACTCACATTTATCATTATTCATGACCCTGGATGTAGGCAGCTGGATTTACAGCACTCTTTTGAGGTTTAGGTGGGAGTTTGGGGGGTTGTTTTTGGTTGGGATTTTCTTGCAGATGTCATTTTATCTGGACCAGTGTGAACATGTATTTTAGCTGTTAGTCTTTTTTTTTTGTTTGTTTGTTTGTTTTCAGCAAAAGCATAACCATCTTTGGGCAGTAATCTGAAATAATTTAGTACACAAAAAGAGACTGAGTGTATTATTTGAAAGTGAAAATTAGCTTGGGTAAGAAAGCAGTATTCTTACCTGATCTCAAGTTTAGCTAGGATACTAAATTAATATATAGTCTTTTCTTACCAGAAATACCAGTTTACTCAGTTTACTGTAGAGATTGGAGTTTTACCTGAAGAAAATAGTCTCTGTGGGAATAACTCACATTGAAAGTATTGAAGGAAAAAAGCTTCCACTGTCAGAACCAATGCTACTTCTATAAGCACCAAATCCATCTGTATTGAAAAACAGAAAAATATTTCACTTAATATTTCCTAAATCCAACCCAATGAATTTATGAGACTGCCTTCATTTCAGGGCTGTTTGGCACAACTAGAGTATGTTTTCCCCCTCTGCCCTTCCAGGGACAAGTAACATAAATTGCTGACTGTGTGGTTTCCCTGAGTACTGCTACGTTCACTGGTCTGCAAGAGTATTGGAACATGTCCATACAGAAGAGTTTGCCTTGCCCCCACCCTCTGGGACAGGAGAGGTGCAGATGAATGATTTGGAGGCACTGTCTGAGCTGCTGACCAGTTCTGACCTTGACAGTCCTAGTGCTGCCAGGGAAATCTGCAGGCTTGTGCCAGAGTCCTGTATCGATCAGCAGAGGTCCTGGGAGACTCTGCAGACGCAGCTCAGAGTGGGAAGGATTTCTTAACACAATCGAAATATAGTCTGCCTCTGCCTCTGTATTTTGCTGTCTCCCTTCCCTGAGCTAAATTGTACCAATTTCTCTGCCCAGAGCTCATCGCAGCAGTAGAACCATGACTCACCTGGTAGTTTCTGAGACAGCTAGGCATTCCCCTCTAAATCTCTTCATCCCCTTCAGCCTATTTTTAAATGCTTGGCTGCTATTCTTAAGTGCTGGTATTGAACAAAATGTAAATATAGCGCAACCTCTGGTTTTAACCTTGGCCTTGATCCACTTTTATTCTAGTTAAATGTAATAAACAACAAAGGTAACATAAAGATGTATATTTTTTTTAAAAAAAATATGTTTATAATTCTTTAAAATACATGAGTCAGCTAAGCATTTAAAAGTAAAATATAGATATAAAATTATTCAGACAGGGTGATATAATATAGAATTTAAATTGAGCATATTTTAGCAGCACTGGGAAACCTTACCCCAGAGCTAATAATGTAATAGATCTATCTCACCAACATCTTGGAACTTGCAACACAGTTTTATCCACAAAGGAGAGTTCTCTGGCCTACTTTATTAAATACCTTAGAGGACGTTGCCTGTAAGATTACATATGAACAATGCAATTTATTAACATCCCTGTTCTTACTTTTCCTGTTGAAATTTTAGCCAGTTTCTTTAAAAAAAAAACCAAAAAAACCCACCAAACAACAAAGAATAAACAAATCCAACAGACTAAATAAACATAATTCAACAAATGTTTTATCAAACAGGTATATAGGGAAAACATCCTATAATTTATTTTTTGCCCTCACTTGTAAATTCATATTGTATCTCTCTTTTGCTATGTTGCATCGGGCAAATTATATTCCTGACCAGGAGTATTTTTTTCAAACCTGAAGCAGAACTGTGGATATAACTGAAAAGTTACCCTTTAAGGAAAGTCTTAATAAATAAAAATTAGTCAAATTAAAACACTCTTGCTATTTCTTATAAATGGAAAACACTCAAATTTGTTTAACAAATCTTAATGTGCCAAATACAATTACAAGTCATTGCAAAAGGATACAGACAAAGCTTGAAGCTACATCATCTTATAATTTACTTGGGATGCATATGGATATTTTGGTGACTCTTATTTAGAAATGGTTTACATTAACACACCACTGTTGGACGTGTAAGTATTTAAATCTATTCACTAAATAGGATTTTACATGAATCCAAAGAACTCAATACAGTGATGCTAATTTATATGTATATCTGAGGTTTCTGCTTAGATTCAGTTACACGTTCCACCATTTACCTTGGAGTTTTTATGTAATTCTGTTTGATCTGAGAATTTAAGATCATTCCACTTAGTGGAAGATGCTAGATATTCAACAATAATAATTACTATTTTAAAATTAGGCCATTTATGTAAGTAGTAGGTTGCAGAGCTGGCAATTAATGCTAGGCAGCCATTTTTGCAAAGTGGTATAAAGAATATACCCAAATTACTTCATTTACCTTCTCTGGTGTTGCCTACCTGCTGCGATCATAAAAGAAAAAACTGACACATGTGAAAAACTTAGAAGTCTGACCTGGAGAAGAAAAGAAGGAAATTCATACAACTCACTAAGCAATGCCAAAATCCTAATGCAGACAAGTAAACTGTCACAACAAAAACACCTAATTAACCTGTAACTCCTTCCCTGTATGTATATATGTGCTAATGTGATAAAGGACTCTACCATGAAAAAGAAATGAAACAAATAAATTTTCCATGAGTTTCCAATTTAGAAAGAGAGAGGAAGGTATTTGACCTGACATTAATAACATTCATTTACCAGTATCTGATGTGGGGGGAAAAACCCCAAAGTAAAACAACCCATGAACTCAAGACATGAAGAAATGGATGCACATGTCTGCATGTGTGTGGGCAGTGTGTTCAGGGAGAGGGGGTTAATTATGAAGGAAGACAGTCAAAAAGTAAGTGTGGCTTAGAAGGCCACATAAATGTCTATACCAAAGAAAGCCACAAAAGAATACTTAACTTGGAAATAATGAAAAAATGCTGGAATTTCTTGTACAGGAATTTATTTGATTGATAAGAGTTATACAATTCAAAACTGGGGCAAAACAGTGTTTTAAAATAATATCCCAGGGTAATGAAATGGGACAGTTTCATAGCCTGCAGTTGAAGAGGAAACCTTGTACACACACTCATACACATACAAAATCAATGCACATGCAGACACAATTATTTTGTAACTATGATTTACTCTATCTTTCTTTTTTTTGCACATTTCCCAGACCAAGGACATCCTTGCCTCTTTCAGAAGTGAAAGTCAGGTTTCATGTTCTTATAAGTTCCAAAGCTGGAACATGCATTTTGCTTCTGGCACTACCTCTGTGCACAGGCCCCATTGAAACAACAATGACTCCTGAGGTCAACAACACCATCAGGCCTTGGGGTGACCCATTTGCTCTGTCCTTTCTCTGGATTTTTTTCTGTATCATTGTACATCTCCTTTCTCTGGATATTTTTCTATATCACTGGCAGTAGAACACAACTGTCCCTCTTGCTCTCAGTGCCATGTGCAAAAAGTCAGATACGCTAAATATTGGGTCTTGGAGCAGGAGCATTCTGTCTCTGGACTGGAGCCAGGAAGAGTATCTCTTAAGTGGGACACGGGACAAAAGTAGCTCCTTTACAAAGTACAGTTCTCTACTATATTGTTTTTGCTGCCTGGCTTTGTGCTCCTGGACCATTTTACTCTGCAACCTACAGTTGCTTGACAAAGGGTCTATACAGAAAGCAGGTTGCAGGACTTTGCCATTGTTTTCTGAAACTACACAAAACCCAAGCAAAATATTAATGCATTGTATTGTTGGCATACATGCTATTAATCTCATTGTCTAGCAGATTTCCACAGATGCTGGCAAATAGACATACAATAAAATCAGTTTGTTTGTGGTCATTAATCTGATGTTACACCTTCAGATACTGATAAACCATGAGAGTGCAAAAATGCCTTGTTTGTGAAAAAGTACTCAGTACAGAAAGATCAGGTATAATCCAGATTTTTTGTGATGTACATTGCTGCAGAAGCAGAAAACCTGCAAGAGTTACTGTTTTTCTGGCATATGCCATAAAGCATGATTTCAGACCATTTCCTTGTGCCCGAAAATGCCCATAACATCACTGGTGACACTCACAGCTTCCCACTGCCCTTGTCCAAGGCTTCCATTGCATGTACAGCTGCCCACATCCAGGCTGCTGCTCCAGCTTTATCATTGCTTACAATGCACACGCATTCCCTCTCAGCCCCAACTGTAATATTTACACAACAGATTGGATTAGAATATTTCCTGGGAGCCTGCTATGAATACCTCTTCAGATAATTTTTGTGGAAAAACTTTTGTTTGCTGATTAGCTAGATAATAGCCTTCAATTCAGTAATTTGGTGTGAGGTTTTCCAGAGACTGAAAAGGTGGTGGAGAATGCATACACCTACATGAGGTGACTCCACAGTGGAATATTCCCTCTGCACTCCGAAGTGCTAAAGCAGAAGCCAGCTCCAGGGCAGGAGCTGTGTAACTGTGCTGGTGCGGTACTGAGCTCGAGACAAAAGGTCCTGCTAAAGATGTTGTAAGGTAATGAATGCAGACCTTATCCTTTTAGATTTAAAACATAACTTTTTAAATAATACAAGCCAAGGAAGAAAGTGAAAATGATAGACTTGCCCTTCAGTCGTGTTGTAAATTTTATACGTGACTGAACTTGGAGCACTATTTGCAATTCCTTCTATTTCTTGGCAGTTGCTTCTTGACTCTTAAAGGTCTGCTTCTAGTCTCAGGTCTCAGATTTAATTGTTTGTAATTATAATTATCCTCATCTTCCTGTGTGTTCACGAAGCCAGGAACACCTCTGATCACAGAAAACTCCTAGAAAAAGATAATTATATTTTTAAGGAAATGGATAAAGGAAAAAACCTACTCCCAAGATGAAACCTTGTGCAGTCTTGAGTAAATGATAAATTGGGGGTTAATACCAGGGGAAATAATGTCAGATTTTAACAAGACTGGTGAAGCACAAGGAATTTAATACAGGAAGGCTATATGTAAAAAAAAACCCACCAAAATCAACAGAACAATCAAAGCAAAACAACCAACAAAACCTAAAATCCTGTTTGAGACAAGTGTCCTGATTTGTTGCCTGAAATTCACCCAAGTGCAGAGGCACCTGTCCAAAGCCTCTACAAAATCTCCTATTTCCAAAGCTTATGCAACATCCAAGCAGTGCCCAGCCTTTATGCATGTCTCTGGGAGAAAACTACGGAGGTTTGCAATTGCCTTTAGTGGCAGCAGAACTGTGACATTTTGAAAACACGTATTATGTTTTCCCCTGCAAACTCTCTCTATAAAATGTAGCAACTGGTTCAAATCATCTTCTTTTTTCTGTCCTCTCACAGGTCCTGCAAGGGAACCATGCTGAAAATCATGTTTTCAGCACACAGAAAATTAAAATATACTTAGGGTGCTTTCAGGGATGTTTTTTTAGTCACCAGGCAGCTTTAGGTTATTTGATCAGCTACACCTGGATCTTGTCTTGATGCAAAAACTTAAACAAATGTTTTTGTGAGCAGAGAAGATGCCTCCAGTAACAAAAGGCACATTTGATGCGTTCTTCTTTTCCTCTGTGTTCCAATTTTCTGTGTCAAATCCATACAGTCAGAAGATCTGGATATCCTTTCTTCAGATTTTCAGCTAACTGCAGTGTGTAAAATAATGCCATGCCAAGATTATCTGTACTGAAGATATGGTATGATGAAAGCTGGTTCTGTAAAAAGATTTCTTAGGAAAGGCACTCTGCAAACTTTAACAGATCTCTAGAACATCCTGTGTCAAACACAGTGTGCTGAGACTTTGTCCCCCCTCCCAAAATATGCCTACTGTTAACTGGGTGGTAATTTCAGTGTCTTCTCTTTCATCAGCTGAATGTCAAGATGATGTCTATATTTCATGTACATCAAGTGAATGGGGAAATTTTCTCTGTGGATATCTTTTCTGCTTTTTAATAAATTCTTTCTTTTGCCTGAAGAGAATTAGAAGCTGGCTTTTGACCTCCATTAATTTTTTTTAATTTACTATTTCTCTGCATGCATTAAGAAATATTATTAACCATACTTTGCACTGCAACATTTCCATTTCCTTCTCCTCTGACGCTTTCTCATTTGCTACAGCAGGTGCCCCGTTAAGAAT
The DNA here is from genome assembly GCF_001522545.3 of Parus major. NCBI lineage: Eukaryota > Metazoa > Chordata > Aves > Passeriformes > Paridae > Parus > Parus major. The sequence goes on from NC_031771.1 coordinate 51,692,440, forward strand.
AGATTAGGAAAAGCAAAGGGAATAATAAATAGAAGAAGTCTGGGCCAATATTCCATGTCTTCCCCAAATACAAAGACAGTGTTAGTATGTCTCAGTGTACCAGGCTGCTTCTCAAAGCAAAGCTATAATTATGAACTCAGGGTTGTTTGACAGCTTTTTAAAGGCAAATAGCACCGTTTAAAATCCTGTAAGTTAAAAGTGATCAGAAGTGTTTTCTGACTGTGGTATCCCGGGTAGCTATTGCACGTGCAGATGTTCAGGCAGGCTGTGCCCGCTTCAATCACCTTGGTTTCTGCAGGGATGCTTCCAGCGCCAGGTTAAGTCCCTTTAAGTGGCATCCTCAAAATCCTGCCTTTAATATCACAATTCTTGCAGCAGATCTTCCAAATTATCCCCTAATGAGCAATCCAGCTCCAAAGGTGGAAGCGACTGTAAGCTTTGAGCACATCCTGAAGTCAAGCTGTATTTACCACCGTGGAATGGCAGCACAAGCCACCAGCCTCGGCGCCTTCCTGCGGGCTCTGTAAAGCGGGCAGCTCACGCAAGTGCGGTGGCAGCGTGCTCCTTTGGTGGAGAGGTGAATGAGTGGTTTGCTTGCGGAGGAAGGCTCGGGGCGGCGGGGTGATGCGGTCCCCAGGAGGCAGGCAGGCAGG